>NC_091170.1:43243749-43298749 GCF_040958095.1 Procambarus clarkii | reverse complement strand
TCCTGGCGTGACCTGGCGTGTCCTGGCGTGTCCTGGCGTGTCCGGACGTGTCCGGACGTGTCCGGACGTGTCCTGGCGTGTCCGGACGTGTCCTGGCGTGCCCTGGCCTCATCGGCAACCACGAAGCTCATTCGCTTCTCTTATAACATTTAATCAACCTAAATAAATACATTTTTTCACATGCAATTTTAAATCATTTTCTTAATAAATGTACTAAATGAACGGGCGATTGGAACGGAAGATGAATGTCCTCACGGCCCGGTCTCTGACCAGAACTCCTGGTTGGTTATCTGGTCAACCAGGCTGTTGCAGGCCGTTGTACACATACTCAAACGAAGGAAACACAACTTGGTTAATCAGGTATCATTTTTGTATTTAATAGTAAATCAAATACAATAAAGCTATTACTGATAGCTTAATAGTATAACAAGTTCTGAGAGTACGAATTTTGAGTGTAAGATTAGTACAGGAAGTATAATGAGGTCTATAATGGGTTTTGTGAGCATCTTAAGGTCAAGAAATATGCCGGGTTCAAGGTGTAAATAATAAGTTCTGGGAATATAATTAGTTCTATAAATATGACGAGTATAGCGTCTATAGAGCATATAGATCGTATATAGAGCATATAGAGCGTATATAGAGCATAGTGAGTACATGAAGTAGAATGGGTGCTGAACAGGTAAGGAGAATAATGAAATGAATTATATATGAAATATATTTATACATTCCTTTTTAAGACTACTCATAGCCCAGTCGACAGAGCTTCGGCCTAACACGTACGAGGTCCATGGTTCGAGACCCACACAGTCCAGGTGAATGGTATATTATATATGATTTACGTGTGTGGGTGAATAGTTACTTTACGGTGATCAGTGTCCACGCAGGGCGGTGGGCTGCACCAGCCTATAATAGGCTCAGCACCGCTCCTGTGCCAGGTAAGCTACGGGCTCACCATAGCCCGTGCTACTTGCCCCGCTCCTGTGCCAGGTAAGCTACGGGCTCACCATAACCCGTGCTACTTGGAACTTGTTCCGAATAGCTGAATCTATAACAACAACATCAACAACAACTATAATAGGTAAGGTTATCTTGAGATGATTTCGGGGCTTAGGCGTCCCCGCGGCCCGGTCCTCGACTAGGCCTCCTTGCTTGTTATATACCCCCAGGAAGCAGCCCGTAGCAGCTGGCTTACTCCCAGGTAGGTACCTATTAACGGTTAGGTGAACTGGGGCATCAGGGTGAAAGAAACTCTGTCCATTTATTTCCGTCTACACCGGGGATCAAACCCGGAACCTTAGGACTACGAATCCAGAGCGCTGTCCACTCAGCCGTCAGGTCATCAGGATGGTGAATGGACTGAAGTTAACTCACTGTACAGTTCTAAATATAAATAAGATGCACGAAATAATAGCATTGCAATAAACTATTCACAGCTGACGCTTGACTCATTAAGCACACCTTAGAAAGCAGAGAACTACATGCCCGTGACTCCTAACTTAAGTGACTTAGGTGGCTCCTAACTTAAGTGACTTAGGTGGCTCCTAACTTAAGTGACTTAGGTGGCTCCCAACAGCCACCTACAGAAAAATCATATGACAGAAGTATGACAATGGGAATGAACCAGTGTGTGACCGGGCACGCGGTGCCATCCTGTTCCCCCTGTATCAAACATTTTATCCTGGATATCTCACGTCACCGGGACTCACGTCACCGGGACTCGCGTCACCGGGACTCGCGTCACCGGGACTCGCGTCACCGGGACTCGCGTCACCGGGACTCGCGTCACCGGGACTCGCGTCACCGGGACTCGCGTCACCGGGACTCGCGTCACCGGGACTCGCGTCACTGGGACTCACATCACCGGGACTCACATCACCGGGACTCACATCACCGGGACTCACATCACTGGGACTCACATCACTGGGACTCACGCCACCGGGACTCACGCCACCGGGACTCTCGCCACCGGGACTCACGTCACCGGGACTCACGTCACCGGGACTCACGAAACTGGGACTCACGTCACCGGGACTCTCGCCACCGGGACTCACGTCACCGGGACTCACGTCACCGGGACTCACGTCACCGGGACTCACGTCACCGGGACTCACGTCACCGGGACTCACGTCACCGGGACTCACGTCACCGGGACTCACGTCACCGGGACTCACGTCACCGGGACTCACGTCACCGGGACTCACGTCACTGGGACTCACGTCACTGGGACTCACGTCACTGGGACTCACGTCACTTCTAACTCACCGGAAAGAAAAAAATCCTACAACTCTGCACAAGTCATATTCCATTGTCAACTTAATGGGTCGTCCAAGTCCACAAAGTTTGACGTCTCAAAAATACTTTTATCTTCTTGAGTGAGAAAGTGAATCAAAGCTTCCATACCGCTTAATTCTTACAAACCATTAACTCTAACGACTTAGATGGCTCGTTAAGATACCTTCTGTCCCCCATTCAGTCTTCTTCTTGAACACTACATTTTATTCATTGTCAGTTTGGATGTCTCTCTCATTGATGTGTAAGTTTGTTCACTTCCCTTTTAGCATTAACAAGGTCTTTGCCCAGGTACAATGTACCTTAATATTCCAAAATTTTAAACCGACATGCATGACTGCTAAATTCAAAGTTCCTTGAGAGTAAGTGACCACTATAACTAGTGCCTTAAGTGATGCGTGCAAGCCTCCGCCCGGCACTTATATTCACACGTCTCCACTTACCATACCTTCATATATTTGTAAGATATCCATGTAGCGGCGCCTATACCTGGTTGACTAGAACACGGCGGAAGGCCTCAGTCAGAGACCGGAACGTGAAAATATTGATCCTCGGAACTACCTCAAGGTAAGAAATGCTTTTGAAGCGGGCTTCAGTTTTTGTTGTTGTTTCCATGAGCTAGAACCCATAGCCTTATGTGTACTCACCTGATTGCTTGATACCTGCTTGATGGGGTTCTGGGAGTTCCTCTACTCCCCAAGCCCGACCCGAGGCCAGGCTTGACTTGAGAGTTTGGTCCACCAGGCTGTTGCTTGGAGCGGCCCGCAGGCCCACCACAGCCCGGCTGATCCGCCTAGTTGTGTTTGCGAGGGTTGAGCTCTGGCTCTTTGGTCCCGCCTCTCAACTGTCAATCAACTGGTGTACAAATTCCTGAGCCTACTGGACTCTATCATATCTACATTTGAAACTGTGTATGGAGTTTGTGCTTGCATGGTTGAGCTACGCTCCTAGCCCCGCCTTCCCTACGTTCTTAGATTAACGCAATGACTAATTTCTCGCGCTTTTATCATATTTATATAAATTTGTAATCGAATTAGCATCAACGACTTCTGTATCTAACGTGTCCCATTTGTTGACAGCTCTAACACTGACAAAGTTCTTCCTAATGTCTCTATGACTCACTTGATTCTTCCGTTTATATCTATGACCTGTGTGTATTTACTATTTGTGTCTGCAGAATAGAGCTATTAGCTCTTGGACCCCGCCTTTCAAACCAATCTATTTTCCTCTATTATATCTAATGCATATATTTCTCCAACACACACGCACATCCCCAGGATGTATGTGTGTGAGAGCCCGCAGCTGCTCTCTTAACTCCCAGGTACCTATTTATTGCTAGGTGAACAGGGCCTCAGGGTGAAAAACTTTGCCCATTTGTTTCCGCGTCCGCGGGGAATAGAACCTGGGCCATTAGGCCTACGACCCCCAAGCGCTGACCACTCAGCCGCGAGCCCCCCCCCCCCACTTCGGGTGGACGGTAGAGTCACAATCTCGCTTCATGCAGGTGGGCGTTCAATCCCCGACCGTTCAAGTGGTTGGGCACCATTCCTTTCTTCCCATCCCATCCCAAATCCTTATCCTGACCCCTTCCAAGTGCTATACAGTCGTAATGGCTTGGCGCTTTCTCCTGATAGTTCCAGCCGCGAAGGCCACCCCCCCCCCCGTCCGTGTGTACTCATCTAGCTGTCCTTTTTGGGGGGTTGAGCTCTGTCTCTTTGTGTGTGTGTGTGTGTGTGTGTGTGTGTACTCACCTAATTGTACTCACCTAATTGTGCTTGCGGGGGTTGAGCTCTGGCTCTTTGGTCCCGCCTCTCAACCGTCAATCAACTGGTGTACAGATTCCTGAGCCTATTGGGCTCTATCATATCTACATTTGAAACTGTGTATGGAGTCAGCCTCCACCACATCACTTCCTAATGCATTCCATTTACTAACTACTCTGACACTGAAAAAGTTCTTTCTAACGTCTCTGTGGCTCATTTGGGTACTCAGCTTCCACCTGTGTCCCCTTGTTCGCGTCCCACCAGTGTTGAATAGTTCATCCTTGTTTACCCGGTCGATTCCCCTGAGGATTTTGTAGGTTGTGATCATGTCCCCCCTTACTCTTCTGTCTTCCAGTGTCGTGAGGTGCATTTCCCGCAGCCTTTCCTCATAACTCATGCCTCTTAGTTCTGGGACTAGTCTAGTAGCATACCTTTGGACTTTTTCCAGCTTCGTCTTGTGCTTGACAAGGTACGGGCTCCATGCTGGGGCCGCATACTCCAGGATTGGTCTTACATATGTGGTGTACAAGATTCTGAATGATTCCTTACACAGGTTCCTGAACGCCGTTCTGATGTTAGCCAGCCTCGCATATGCCGCAGACGTTATTCTCTTTATGTGGGCTTCAGGAGACAGGTTTGGTGTGATATCAACTCCTAGATCTTTCTCTCTGTCTGTTTCATTAAGTACTTCATCTCCTATTCTGTATCCTGTGCCTGGCCTCCTGTTTCCACTTCCTAGTTTCATTACTTTGCATTTACTCGGGTTGAACTTCAACAGCCATTTGTTGGACCATTCACTCAGTCTATCCAGGTCATCTTGTAGCCTCCTACTATCATCCTCTGTTTCAATCCTCCTCATAATTTTTGCATCGTCGGCAAACATTGAGAGGAACGAATCTATACCCTCTGGGAGATCATTTACATATACCAGAAACAGTATAGGTCCAAGGACTGACCCCTGCGGGACTCCACTTGTGACGTCTCGCCAATCTGAGACCTCACCCCTCACACAGACTCGTTGTCTCCTGTTGCTTAGGTATTCCTCTATCCACCGGAGTACCTTCCCTCTCACTCCAGCCTGCATCTCCAACTTTCGCACTAGCCTCTTGTGTGGCACTGTGTCAAAGGCTTTCTGACAATCCAAAAATATGCAGTCTGCCCACCCTTCTCTTTCTTGCCTTATTTTTGTTGCCTGGTCGTAGAATTCAAGTAACCCTGTGAGGCAGGACCTGCCATCCCTGAACCCATGTTGATGCTGTGTTACAAAGTTCCTTCGCTCCAGATGCTCCACTAGTTTTTTTCGCACAATCTTCTCCATCAGCTTGCATGGTATGCAGGTTAGGGACACTGGCCTGTAGTTCAGTGCCTCCTGTCTATCCCCTTTCTTGTATATCGGGACTACGTTAGCTGCTTTCCAAATATCTGGCAGTTCCCCTGTTGCCAGTGATTTGTTATACACTATGGAGAGTGGTAGGCTCAGTTCTCTTGCTCCTTCCTTTAGAACCCAAGGGGAGATTCCATCTGGGCCTATAGCCTTTGTCACGTCCAACTCTAGTAAACACTTCCTTACTTCCCCACTGGTAATCTCAAACTCTTCCAGTGGTTCCTGGTTAGTTATTCCCTCACTTACCTCTGGAATTTCTCCTTGTTCTAAGGTGAAGACCTCCTGGAATTTCTTATTCAATTCCTCACACACTTCCTTGTCATTTGTAGTGAATCCTTCCGCCCCTATCCTTAATCTCATAACCTGTTCCTTTACTGTTGTTTTTCTCCTAATGTGGCTATGCAACAATTTAGGCTGAGTCTTTGCCTTGCTTGCGATGTCATTTTCGTATTGTCTTTCTGCCTCTCTTCTCATCCTGACATATTCATTCCTGGCATTCTGGTATCTTTCTCTGCTCTCCAGTGTCCTGTTATTCCTATAGTTTCTCCATGCCCTTTTACTTTGCTGCTTAGCTAGCCTACATCTTTGATTAAACCATGGGTTTCTCATCTTCATTTCTCTGTTTTCCTTTTGGACTGGGACAAACTTGTTCGCTGCGTCCTTGCACTTCTGCGTGATGTAATCCATCATATCTTGGGCCGTCTTTCCCCTGAGCTCTGTTTCCCATGCTATATCTGTTAGGAATTTTCTTATCCCCTCATAGTTTCCCTTTCGGTATGCTAACCTTTTGGTTTCGGTATCCCTCCTCGAGTTCAATAACCCTTCTTCAATCAAGTACTCAAACACCAGTACACTGTGGTCGCTCATTCCTACTGGGTCCTCAAAACCGATTTCTCTTATGTCGGAGTCGTTCAGAGTGAAGACTAGGTCGAGTCTCGCTGGTTCGTCATTGCCTCTCATCCTTGTGGGTTCTCCGACATGCTGGGTTAAAAAGTTGCTTGTCACCACCTCCAATAGTTTGGCTCTCCACGTATCCTCGCCTCCATGCGGTTCCTTGTTCTCCCAGTGTGTGTTGTTCTCCTTGTGTGTGTGTGTGTGTGTGTGTGTATTTACCTACTTGTATTCACCTAGTTGTGGTTGCGGGGGTGTGTGTGTGTGGTGTAGTGGTAAGACACTCGCCTGGCGTTCCTCGAGCGCTATGTCATGGGTTCGTATCCTGGCCGGGGGAGGATTTACTGGGCGCAATTCCTTAACTGTAGCCTCTGTTTAACGCAACAGTAAAATGTGTACTTGGATGAAAAAACGGTTCTTCGCGGCAGGGGATCGTATTCCAGGGACCTGCCCGAAACGCTACGCGTACTAGTGGCTGTACAAGAATGTAACAACTCATGTATATATCTCAAAAAAAAATTATATATATATATGTCGTACCTAGTAGCCAGAACGCACTTCTCGGCCAACTATTCAAGGCCCGATTTGCCTAATAAGCCAAGTTTTCCTGAATTAATATATTTTTTCAAATTTTTTTCTTATGAAATGATAAAGCTACCCATTTCATTATGTATAAGGTCAATTTTTTTTTATTGGAGTTAAAATTAACGTAGATATATGACCGAACCTAACCAACCCTACCTAACCTAACCTATCTTTATAGGTTAGGTTAGGTAAGGTAGCCGAAAAAGTTAGGTTAGGTTTGGTTAGGTAGGTTAGGTTGTCGAAAAACAATTATTTCATGAAAACTTGGCTTATTAGGCAAATCGGGCCTTGCATAGTAGGCCAAGTACGACGTTCTGGCTACTAGGTACAACATATATATATATATATATATATATATATATATATATATATATATATATATATATATATATATATATATATATATGTGTGTGTGTGTGTGTGTGTGTGTGTGTGACCGCCAAGAAACAGCAGCCAGCTATACCTGCCGAGGCTGCTGCAGACGTCAATCATGTGCCAAGCCAAGTTGTCAGTCAACCTGTCAAACAAGCCTCAAGTTTTCTATGTCAACCTTTCAGAGTGTTTGTTGCCGTTGTCACGCCAAATGGCGACCTGACAACAAGATGACATATCAACACAGCATTTCATTTTATCACATTACACGATGATGACCGACGCTATGCTAACCGTGGATGGAAACAACTATCTTGAGGTTATCTTGAGTTTGTTTCGGGGCTTTAGTGTCCCCGCGGCCCGGTCCTCGACCAGGCCTCCACCCCCCCAGGAAGCAGCGCGTGACAGCTGACTAACTCCCAGGTACCTATTTACTGCTAGGTAACAGGGGCATAGGGTGAAAGAAACTCTGCCCATCGTTTCTCGCCGGCGCCCGGGATCGAACCCGGGACCACAGGATCACGTGACCAGCGTGCAGTCCGCTCGGCCGGCCGGCCCCCTTCTAAGGTGTATTATTTGCTTATTACAGATAGTAATTGGATTGAAATAGGTTAAGAACGCATACGTAGTCCAAGTTGATCTTGAATGTGTAAGCTTTATTATTATTATTATTAACATCTTTATTGACAAAATTAATTACAATTTTGCCTAATCTGAGGATTTCGATTAAGTCTTATTAAAGTGAGGATAATGCTGGTATTCACTGTCACGCAGGACAGAGGGTCATACACAAGACAATAGGTCTAAACTGTAGGCTGGAGCACATATATATATCATGGTTACAATCAATGTTTTAATGTATGGATATGTGAAAACAACTTTCTATTGTGCACTGCCACACAAGGGCAGGGATGGGTTCATAAGTGATGCAGCTTAGAAGTAATATAAATAAAAATTGTTCTTCATTCTTAAGCGAAGGTCGTTGGCCGAGGCAAGAAAAGGGTCGACCAAATAGCTCCAGTCAATTATAGGACGCTCTAATTAAACGCCCAAGTCGTTGGCATCCGATACTGGTAATATCATTTAATTAGCAGGAAATAATTCAGACGGCGCAGCGTGTGAACTGATTGTTGTGCATGTTTGTGTAGTGGTTGACAGTGGTGGTTGACAGTGGTGGTTGTGCTCCCTGGGGAGTGGTAGTGGTTGACAGTGGTGGTTGTGCTCCATGGGGAGTGCTGGTGGTTGACAGTGGTGGTGGGTGACAGTGGTAGTGGTTGACAGTGGTGGTTGTGCTCCATGGGGAGTGGTAGTGGTTGACAGTGGTGGTGGGTGACAGTGGTGGTGGTTGACATTGGTGGTGGTTGACAGTGGTGGTGGGTGACAGTGGTGGTGGGTGACAGTGGTGGTGGTTGACATTGGTGGTGGTGGTTGACATTGGTGGTGGTGGTTGACAGTGGTGGTGGGTAACAGTGGTGGTGGGTGACAGTGGTGGTGGTTGACAGTGGTGGTGGGTAACAGTGGTGGTGGGTGACAGTGGTGGTGGTTGACAGTGGTGGTGGTGGTTGACATTGGTGGTGGTGGTTGACAGTGGTGGTGGGTGACAGTGGTGGTGGGTGACAGTGGTGGTGGTTGACAGTGGTGGTGGTGGGTGACAGTGGTGGTGGTTGACAGTGGTGGTGGTGGTTGACAGTGGTGGTGGTTGACAGTGGTGGTGGTTGACAGTGGTGGTGGTGGGTGACAGTGGTGGTGGGTGACAGTGGTGGTGGGTGACAGTGGTGGTGGTGGTGGTGGGTGACAGTGGTGGTGGGTGACAGTGGTGGTGGTGGTGGTGGGTGACAGTGGTGGTGGGTGACAGTGGTGGTGGTGGTGGTGGGTGACAGTGGTGGTGGGTGACAGTGGTGGTGGGTGACAGTGGTGGTGGTGGTGGTGGGTGACAGTGGTGGTGGGTGACAGTGGTGGTGGTGGTGGTGGGTGACAGTGGTGGTGGGTGACAGTGGTGGTGGTGGTGGTTGTGCTCCCTGGCTTGTTTCTTCTGTCATTTCTTTAAATGGAACATTTGAAAACTGACTTGATATCCACACTAACCATACCTAGAGTATACCTGGATCATACCTGAAGAGGGTTTCGGGAGTTGTTCTACTCCCCGAGCCCGGCCCGAGGTCAGACTTGACTTGTGGGAGTTTGATCCAACAGGCTGTTGCTTGGAGCGGCCCGCAGGCCCACATATTCACTATAAATGAAATGGAAAGAGACCAGTTCGCCCAAGCGATGGGAATTCCTGTTTATATCCTGCCAAACTTCTTCGTGTATGTGCTTACTGGCCATCACTTGCTTTTGGACCGCCTCATTAGGGCAGATGTATCTAAGAATGTTAATATAGATCTCCCTTTCAACACCACCGAAACCTTAGCTTAATGGCTGTTGGGTGTCATTACTGGCAGTCTGACGTTGAACAAGACGGTGTTAAACATGCAATGTATGTGTATATTGTCTAGGTCCCTTCTCCGCAACAAAGGAACACGCTACCTACCACAGAGGTCTCCCTGGTCCCCCTGGTCCCCTACCACACAGTCTCCCTGGTCCCCCTGGTCCCCTACCACACAGTCTCCCTGGTCCCTGTCACAAAGGTCCCCCTGGTCCCCTACCACACAGTCTCCCTGGTCCCCCTGGTCCCCTACCACACAGTCTCCCTGGTCCCTGTCACAAAGGTCCCCCTGGTCCCCTACCACACAGTCTCCCTGGTCCCCCTGGTCCCCTACCACACAGTCTCCCTGGTCCCTGTCACAAAGGTCCCCCTGGTCCCCTACCACACAGTCTCCCTGGTCCCCCTGGTCCCCTACCACACAGTCTCCCTGGTCCCCCTGGTCCCCTACCACACAGTCTCCCTGGTCCCCCTGGTCCCCTACCACACAGTCTCCCTGGTCCCCCTGGTCCCCTACCACACAGTCTCCCTGGTCCCCCTGGTCCCCTACCACACAGTCTCCCTGGTCCCCCTGGTCCCCTACCACACAGTCTCCCTGGTCCCTGTCACAAAGGTCCCCGCAAGTAATCAGCATGAAAATTACCTCGGCTGAAGACATTGAAAAACTACAAGCAGATATTAATAAAGTTTTCGACTGGGCAGCGTCAACAATAACATGATGTTTAACAGTGATAAATTCCAGGTACTCAGATACGGTAAAAATGAGAATCTTAAACATAATACAGGGTACAAAACACAAACACAAAACATATCTGACCATAGTAGGAAAGCAACATGTAAATGATTTGGGAATAATGATGTCTGACGACCTAACGTTTAGGGAGCATAACCAAGCAAATATTGTGTCAGCCAGAAAAATGATCGGATGGATTACGATAACTTTCAAATCCAGGGATCCCATCACAATGGTTGTACTTTTAAAATCACTTGTACTGTGCCGTCTTGAGTACTGCTTAGGATTCGGTTTTCCCTTCAGGGCAGGAGAGACTGCTGAAATAGAGGGAATACAGAGAACATATACGGCATACATAGACACGTTAAAGCACCTAAATTATTGGGATCGTCTCAAAGCTCTCCAAATGTTCATCTTCAAAAAAGAAGCCGAGAGAGATATCAAATAATATACACATGGAAAATACTGGAGGGCCAGGTCCCAAATTTTCACAGTAAAATAACAACATACTGGAGTGAACGATATGGAAGAAAATGCAGAATAGAACCAGTGAAGAGCAGAGGTGCCATAGGCACAATCAGAGAACACTGTATAAACATCAGAGGTCCGCGGTTGTTCAACGTCCTCCCAGCCAGCATAAGAAATATTGCCGGAACAACCGTGGACATCTTCAAGAGAAAACTAGACTGTTATATTCAAGAAGTGCCGGACCAACCGGGCTGTGGTGGATATGTGGGCCTGCGGCCCGTTCCAAGCAACAGCCTGGTGGACCAAACTCTCACAAGTCAAGCCTGGCCTCGGGCCGGGCTTGGGGAGTAGAAGAACTCCCAGAACCCCATCAACCAGGTATCAAGCAAGCAGGCATCCCCCCTGGTCCCTGTCACAGAGGTTCCCACGGTCCCTGCCACAGACGCCACTGCTGCCTGCGACAGAGATCCCTCTGCTCCCTGCTGCCAGCCACAGATGCTGCAAGCCACAGGGATCCCAGCAGCCAACAACCCATCCGGACAAACAAATGGTTCACAACAAAGCGAGAAAGCTTCCCCCTCCGTCATCACAGTAGAGGAAGTCATTACTCGTGTCTCTGAATGAACTGATAATACGAGCCGAGATATAAGGTAGTCAGGGCTGTTTTGTTGCTACTGTCGGCCGGTTAGTGAAGACCGGCGGCCGGTTAGTGGCGACCAGCAACCAGTGACGACCGGCGGCCGGTTAGTGGCGTCCGGTTAATGACGACCGGTTGATTCAGAATGCAGGTCCAGATGGTGGTGCTCGGGGCTTGACTTACAGCCTGGCCACAATGGGCGTGCCATCCCATAACACCACAATGAAGGCATCACATCCTTCATATCCAATAGCAATCGCTTCCACAAACTGGGTCACAGCCTTTCTTGGGTACAGATCCCCCCCCCCCCATCATTAGCTCTCACATCACCCATTTTAGGCCTAGGCATCCATATGCACATACCTGGAGCATGTCTGGGGAGACTTTCGTGAGTTCTTCCACTCAAGCAAGCAGGGTCAAGGTCGAGCCCGGCCTGAGGCCAGGCTCGACCTGTGGTAACTTGGTCCAACAGGCTGTTGCTTGAAGCGGCCAGCAGAATATCCCTCATATCCACTACAATCCGGTTGGTCCGGCACTTCTTGTAGGAACTTATTTAAATGGTTTCTTGAAGATATCTACCTCTGTTCCTGCAATATTTCTAATGCTTGCTGGGAGGGTGTTGAACAGCCGTGGACCCCTGATGTTCAGACAGTGCTCTCTGATTGTACCTATAACACCTCTACTCCTCACTGGTTATATTGTGCATTTCTTTCCGTATCTTTCGCTCCAGTTGTTGTTATTCTACTGTGCAAATTTAGGACCTGGCCCTCCAGTATCTTCCATGTATTTATTATTACTGTATAATATTTGATACCTTTCTCGTCTATTTTCCAGAGAGTACATTTTGAGAGCTTTGAGACGGTCCCAATAATTCAGATGTTGTATCATCTCTATGCGTGTCGTATATGTTCTCTGTATTCCCTCTAAATCAGAGATCTCTCCTGCTCTGAAGGACGAAGTGAGGGCGGGTAGAAATAACCTAAGCTACTCTATCCCTTTGAGATGTATTTCTTGCTTATCTCAATAAACATACTTGAACTTGAACTTGGATGAAGTGAGCACTGAACAGTACACAAGACGGGACAGCACTAGTGATTTAAATATTAGCATTGCTGTGGGGTTTGTCCACCTATTCTGTAATTAAGTATTTTTGTATCATTTATACCCCAAATAAGCATTATACACGGACATTTAGCCTACAAAGAATGTTAAAGTTCGAACAGTGAACATAAGAATGAAGGTAACTGCAGAAGGTCTATTGGCCCATACGAGGCAGCGCCTGACTACCTCATTATCCAGTCCGTTCTCTTGATTTCCCACAACAAACGAAATGCAACCTTCTAACCTCACCATAAACGTAGCATGCCTGCAGAGGCCTCTGGGAGTTGTTCTACTCCCCGCGCCCGGTCTGAGGTCAGGCTGGAATCTGGCCTCGAACCTCAAATAGAAGGCAACCCAAGCAACCCATGTATCTTATCGCTCCGATGCCCAGAAGACCTAGGGCCAGATTCACGAAAGCAGGTCCCTGGTCAGGTCCCTGGTCAGAGGCTGTGGACTACCTCACTGGTCAGGTCCCTGGTCAGAGACTGTGGACTACCCCACTGGTCAGGTCCCTGGTCAGCGGCTGTGGACTACCTCACTGGTCAGGTCCCTGGTCAGCGGCTGTGGACTACCTCACTGGTCAGGTCCCTGGTCAGCGGCTGTGGACTACCTCACTGGTCAGGTCCCTGGTCAGAGGCTGTGGACTACCTCACTGGTCAGGTCCCTGGTCAGCGGCTGTGGACTACCTCACTGGTCAGGTCCCTGGTCAGCGGCTGTGGACTACCTCACTGGTCAGGTCCCTGGTCAGAGGCTGTGGACTACCTCACTGGTCAGGTCCCTGGTCAGAGGCTGTGGACTACCTCACTGGTCAGGTCCCTGGTCAGAGGCTGTGGACTACCTCACTGGTCAGGTCCCTGGTCAGAGGCTGTGAACTACCTACCTGATTAAGTCCATGTTCAAAGGTGACTGTGGATTACCGGACTCTTCAAGTTATTAGTCAAAGGTTACTGTAAACTACCTGATTCATCAGACCCCCTTGTTAAAGATGACTTTGAACAAGAGGAAGTGATCAGCTCAGACTGTCCCCAGGTAAAGTTCGTGTAATATTAAGGTAGATTGTACCTGGACAAAGATGCTGTTAATGCTAAAAGTGAAGTGGACAAACTTACACCAATGAGAGAGACATCTAAACTGACAATGAATAAAATGTAGTTCAAGAAGAAGAATGAATGGGGGACAGAAGGTATCTTAACGAGCCATCTAAGTCGTTAGAGTTAATGGTTTGTAAGAATTAAGCGGTATGGAAGCTTTGATTCACTTTCTCACTCAAGAATATAAAAGTATTTTTGAGACGTCAAAATTTGTGGACTTGGACGACCCATTAAGTTGACAATGGAATATAACTTGTGTAGAGTTGTAGGATTTGTTTCTTTCCGGTGAGTTAGGAGTGACGTGAGTCCCAGCGGCGTGAGTCCCGGTGACGTGAGTCCCGGTGGCGTGAATCCCAGTGACGTGAGTCCCAGTGACGTGAGTCCCAGTGACGTGAGTCCCAGTGACGTGAGTCCCGGTGACGTGAGATATCCGGGATAAAATGTTTGATACAGGGGGACAGGATGGCACCGCGTGCCCGGTCTCACACTGGTTCATTCCCGCTGTCTTACTTAAAAGATTTTCCTGGAGGTGGCTGTTGGGAGCCACCTAAGTCACTTAAGTTAGGAGTCACGGGCATGTAGTTCTCTGCTTTCTAAGGTGTGCTTATGGAGTCGAGCGTCAGCTGTGAATAGTTTATTGCAATGCTATTATTTCGTGCATCTTATTTACATTCAGAACTGTACAGTGAGTTAACTTCAGTCCTTTCACCATCAAACCCATTCCACTTATATATAAATGTTTTCGCTAGGGTTCTGAACATCTTTTTTTTTGGTCAACCATGTCCATTCTCCGCCTAGGATATTTGACAACAATGTTATGATCCCGTGTTCTTTGCTCTAGTGCAGGGAGGTTGACCTTCCTCAGTCTTTCCTCGCAATTCTGGCCCCTCAGATCACAAACGAGGACATTTTGCAAATCTTTGGACCTTTTCGAAGTTTGTTTCTTTTTATGGGTAAAGATTTTCTATGATTTGGCTGGATCTTTTTAAGTTTTGTTTTGTGCTTTTGTGATCTTGACCAATATGTCCCATGTGTCCCAATATGTCCCAATATGTCCCATACTTCCGGCATTGTTCGTTTAATGTGGGCGCCTCTTATGTCTATCTCTAGGTTATGTCTTTTCTCTTCTTCTTCTTCTTCTCTTATGTCTTCTCTCTTGGCTATTTAGTACAATAGCAATAGTTTTGTTTTTCTATTTGGAGACGTGTCATCGTTTTTACTTGAAGCTATAAACGTATAATGTCTGGCCGGAACTGTTCATGTTGACACTTGGCAGCGAAGCCAAATGGAAACTAATGTTTTGATGTATTTTGTTCAGAGAAACATGATGTGAAATGTTTGTATTCGAGTTCATAGACTCGTTGAGTTTTATATTTTCTCATTTTATTTTGTCAGTTATTTGGGAACGAATCTTTTCCTTTGGAGAAGAGGCCTGACGGCTGAGTGGACAGCGCTCGGCATTCGTACTCCTAAGGTCCCGGGTTCTATCCCCGGCGGAGGCAGAAACAAATTGACATTGTTTCTTTCATCCTGATGCCCCTATTCACCTAGCAGTCAATAGAAAAATGGGAGTTGGACAGCTGCTACGGGATGCTTCCTGGGGGGGGGGTAATAAAAAGGAGAAATCATCAAGATAACCTCAAGAAGCTCCCTGCTTGATACCTGCTTGATGGGGTTTTGGGAGTTCTTCTACTCCCCAAGCCCGGCAGAGGCCAGGCATAACTTTCGAGTGCTTGGTCCAACAGGCTGTTGCTTGGAGCGGCCCGCAGGCCCACATATCCACCACAGCCCGGTTGATGGGAGCAACAAGAAAACTATCTAGTTTCCTCTTGAAAATGTCCACGGTTGTTCCGGCAATATTTCTTATGCTCGCTGGGAGGATGTTGAACAATCGCGGACCTCTGATGTTTATACAGTGTTCTCTGATTGTGCCTATGGCACCTCTGCTCTTCACTGGATCTATTCTGCATTTTCTTCCATATCCTTCACTCCAGTATGTTGTTATTTTACTGTGTAGATTTGGGACCTGGCCCTCCAGTATTTTCCACGTGTAAAATATTTTCTCTCGTCTTCTTTCTAGTGAGTACATTTGGAGAGCTTTGAGACGATCCCAATAATTTAGGTGCTTTATCTCGTCTATGCGTGCCGTATATGTTCTCTGTATTCCCTCTATTTCAGCAATCTCTCCTGCTCTGAAGGGGGAAGTGAGTACTGAGCACAAGACGGGAAAGCACAAGTTATTTAAAGAGAAGAACCATTGTGATGGGATCCCTGGATTTGAAAGTTCTCGTAATTCATCCTATAATTTTTATGGCTACCTCGAGGTTACCTTGAGGTGTTTTCGGGGCTTAGCGTTCCCGCGGCCCGGTCGTCGACCAGGCCTCCTGGTTGCTGGTCTGGTAAACCAGGCTGACGCAATATTTGCTTCGTTATGCTCCCTAAACGTTAGGTTGTCAGACATCATTATTTCCAAATAATTTACATGCTGCTTTCCTACTATGGGCACATTTGATTGTGTTTTGTACCCTGTATTATGTTTAAGGTCCTCAGTCAAAGGTTGTTCCCCTGCCCTCACAGAACCATCCCAAGGCAGACACAAATTTGGTGAACATTAGATACCACTTTAATAATTCCTAAAACCCCTTAAAACAATACCACCTTACCGAGCATGTCACTCATGCCAGAGAGGTAACAAAAACCACGTGTGGTCACCCCACACCAACAAGCACTGTCATTCCAATTGATTTTCATCACTGTGGAAGCAAAATCCCAGCTGAGTACCGCTGCCACGCCCAGTATATACTGATTTAATTCAACTCTGTCACGCTGGCTATTCCCCTCCCCTCCCCCCCTCCCCAAGCTGGCATATCCACGCCTCCCCCCCCCCCCGTGCTTATTGCTCACTCTCCCCCACGCGACCCCATGAACTCCGTAGCTACCACCTCAATTCCCACTTAAACTTCCCCATCGCTCCCCGGCAACTACCCCTAAGTTACTCTGGGTCATCCTCCACTCCTCAGCCCCATCCACACTCCACTACAACCTCCTGAACTCTTCTGCCCCTCTACACACACACCCCCAGCCTCCTCCTCTGTTTCACGTTCCACTTTAACGTCGGAATTTGGACGCCGGTCGTTGAAGAGAATGCGAAGCTTGGCATCATGATAGTGAGAGAGGCGCGGGGGCGGCCGGGCCCTCGCTCATAACATCCGGGTTTTTCACATATCCACACCGAGGGGGGCCGGCCACCGGCTGGCCGCACGGCTTCAACTTTAACGCATTAACTACCAAATATTAACAGTTAGTATGTGCGCGTGTGCTTTAGTGAGGTGACGGGAGGTTTAGTTCCCGTAGTCTCTCCTCGTAGCTCAGGTACTAGTGTGTGTATTTACCTAGTTGTATTCACCTAGTTGAGCTTGCGGGGGTTGAGCTCTGGCTCTTTGGTCCCGCCTCTCAACTGTCAATCAACTGGTGTACAGATTCCTGAGCCTACTGGGCTCTATCATATCTACATTTAAAACTGTGTATGGAGTCAGCCTCCACCACATCACTGCCTAATGCATTCCATCCGTTAACTACTCTGACACTGAAAAAGTTCTTTCTAACATCCCTGTGGCTCATTTGGGTACTCAGTTTCCACCTGTGTCCCCTTGTTCGCGTACCACCAGTGTTGAATAGTTTATTCTTGTCTACCCCGTCAATTCCCCTGAGGATTTTGTAGGTAGTAATCATGTCTCCCCTTACTCTTCAGTCTTCCAGTGTCGTAAGGTCCATTTCCCGCAGCCTTGCCTCGTAACTCATGCCTCTTAGTTCTGGGACTAGTCTAGTGGCATACCTCTGAACTTTTTCCAGCTTCGTCTTGTGCTTGACAAGGTACGGGCTCCATGCTGGGGCCGCATACTCCAGGATTGGTCTTACATACATTGTTCTTGGTCAATTGTTCTTGTTACATTGGTCTTCTGTGTGCGTGCGTGCAAGCGAATACAGGTGCGAACAAAAAACTATCAAGAAACAGAAAATGTTCCGGATCACTTGTGTGTTGTGAAGACACCACCAGAGGGCATGCTGCCAATAGCGACAGAAGGCAATTATAATTCAAGTATTTAGGGCAGAAGAATAAGGTGAAGGTCAGGTCATGATTAACAACCAGCCAATTATCGGATTAAGGCAGTTACGGGATTACGGGTGCAAGACTCCCGTCTCCACTGGTAATACAACACGAAATTAACCTAACTAATATTATTATTGGATTATGTAGTGAATGTTACTTGACGATTAATTCATATTTAATATTCCTGAAAAAATAAGATACCTTAGTTACACTCCGGGTTTGGTAGCGTGGACTTTATCCTCCCGTAACACCACTGATTACATAGTTTATATGTGTCAGACTGCGAGCAGCTGCGTCCAACAGCCTGGTTGACCGGACCGCCAACCAATAGGCTTGGTCAGAGACCGGACCGCCAACCAATAGGCTTGGTCAGAGACCGGGCCGCGGGGACGTTGATCCTTGGAATCATCACAAGGTAACCACAAGGTCAGTAGATAGCGTTCAATTTAAACAGTTTTGATAATTCCAATATAAATATGCACTGATGGAAATAAGATTAACCGGAGTCGTATAAACACAGGCAAAGAAGACAAAAGAATTATTTTAGTTAATTAACCGAAATCTTGAAGAAGTCTCTTGGAGCTAAATGTTCAATAGTAGGAAAAATATTTCGAGTCCCTCTCAGGTGAAGGATGAGGTAGGACTTGGTGCGTTTATCCGAAGGAGGAGGAGCTGTAATCACAATTTACGAGGAGGGGCAAGGAGCGTCTTCCAACAACTGTATCGGCTTCCAGACAGGAACCAAAAACTTGGCCGTTGTTTCCCCCTCTGGATCACTACACTGAGGTGCTGAGACGGAAAACTGGCAGCTCTTGGGGTCTCAAGCAGTGCTAATGACCTTAAACCTCAATGGTAGAGCGACGGTCTCGCTTCATGCAGGTCGGGGTTCAATCCCCGACCGTCCAAGTGGTTGGTTACCATTCTTTTCCCCCCGTCCCATCCCAAATCCTTATCCTGACCCCTTCCCAGGGCTATATAATCGTAATGGCTTGGCGCTTTCCACTGATTGTTCCCATTCCCCTAATTCTTCAGGAAAGTTCATGGCACTTTTGCCCCAGGGGCGGAGTGTCTCATGGGACAATTGTGTGTACCGATGTTCCTGGTGCGTGTACTTGTTTGATTTTACTCCTTTCTTGGAGTTGGCCGCATCACATGCCTGATCAACACCAGTAAAATAACATACTGCATAGGCACAATCAGAGAATACTGTATCAGAGGTCCGCGGTTGTTCAACGTCCTCCCAGCAACTATAAGAAATATTGCCGGAACAACCGTGGACATCTTCAAGAGGAAACTAGATAGTTTCCTCCAAGAAGTGTCGGACCAACCGGGCTGTGGTGAATATGTGGGCCTGCGGGCCGCTCCAAGCAACAGCCTGGTAGACCAAACTCTCACAAGTCAAGCCTGGCCTCGGGCCGGGCTTGGGGAGTATAAGAACTCCTAAATCCCCATCCAGGAACAATCTAGGAGTAGTTACAGCACTGGACTGCTGCGGGTATGGAGACCCTGGATGACCGGGTTTGAATCCTTTAAGTGTCAAAAGAGTTTTGGGTTGTATATTGGCTTGGGGACCATTCAAGCTTTACACACAAACACACACACACACACACACACACACACACACACACACACACACACACACACACACACACACACACACACACACACACGGGGGCCTGACAGCTGAGTGGACAGCGTTTGGGGCTCATTAAGGTGTAGTCCGGGGATCGATCCCCAGCAATGTCGGAAACAAATGGGCAGGGCTTCTTTCACCCTGATGGTCTGCTCCCTGGGGGGGGAGGAGAAATAAAGAAAAAAGTTTATTGATTGACAGTTGAGAGGCGGGCTGAAGGAGCCAGAGCTCAACCCCAGCAAGCACAACTAGGTGAACACAACACACTGGTGAGATTCAAAACCATTTTACATTACATCACCAGTGGTCCTCTGGTTCAGCTGGGCTGCCCTTTGCACTCTCCAGCCGCCCATCGCGCCTCAACATCCACACGTACCTGCAAGTGAACACAAAATATTTATTAAATAAAGTTGTAAACAAATGAATAACTTATTTATAATTAAACTTTGAAGATTAAGTATAATAATTAATTTGATCCCAAGTACAACTAATTATAAGGCAGGAAATTACATGTTTACCATCAAGTACGGGCTGCGATCCCCGGCCCGATCACAGAGAAACATTACCAACTTATCAGGCGTCTTGTAATTAATGGGACTGTCTTGTGATTAAAATCAGAGAGGAAAGACCTATTGGAACATTGTATACCAGTATCTTGGGCCTCTGCATATGTAATTCACACCACACAGGTTCAGATGCATGGGTTCTCTGAAGCCTCTGCCTTCACCACCTCCAATCTATCTTAATAATCACTGCTTGTGTGACTGTCTCTTTTCTCAGATGCATAACAGATGGGTTTGGGGAGTAGAAGAACTCCCAGAACCCCATCAACCAGGTATAACCCTCGCCGCCATGATTTGTAAACTCGTATACCAGTACGCCAAGTGTCTGACGTCATTGTTTACAAACTGATAAATACAGTACACCTGACTTGTGGTTTACTGCCGTGCTCCTCGAGCAGTATATTCCTGGTAAAATAGAGTGAGGTCCCTACACCCATCAAACAGAATCTATGAAATTTTGCCATGCCTATCCAGGCTATGAGGCCTGATCCAGGACCGGGCCGCGGGGCCTGTAAGCCCCGGAATCACCTCAAGGTAACTATCACAAATGATAAATTAATGCTTGAGAAATATAAACTGTGACTTGCACACCCTTGTAACCTCATCCCTCCGACTCTTCCTCCTCACAGCCACTCACCCGGTGTATCTACATTAAATTTATTGAAGCCCTGACAGGCAAAACGTCACCTACAGAAATAAGCGTGTCAAAGTAACTAAAATATTGCCTTCTGGTAATATTATGAAGACCCATAACTTTGAAAAAGATGAAGAAATCCGTAAATAACATATATTAAGGTTTATCATTAAAGATGTGTATCTATTTTATTCTCATACCACCTAATTTAAGTGATAAATGCATACCTATAATAAATGCATTTGGATTCAAATGATATAAATCTCACATATACAGTAAACATATAAACAAAGCCATGTATATTATTACTTTAAGCTTCTCAGGCATTTCCTCCTTGGATCACAACAATAAGCGTTTAAACAGGAAACTGTAATATTTAGATTTGTATTCTTTTTACCCAGTGGAGGCGACCCTCGGCGCCCCTCACCCCCACAACACTCACCCCCCCCCCACAACAATCACCCACCACAACACTCACCCCCCACAACACTCACCCCCCACAACACAACTGACCACCACACAACTGACCACCACACAGCACTCTAACATAAACCTTATGAACTTACATAAAGTGCACCCCGCACTTCCCTCTCCCCCTCCCTCACCATCCCTCCCCGCTCCCCCAATCCCCGGCTCCAGCGCCAGGCACCAGACAGGCGTGGGAGAGTGTGTGGGCTGCCAGGAGTCAGTCGCCCTAGGATTTCTTGGGGGCGAACTAAAGACGTTACGCCTCGCCCGACCTCCACACCAACCCCGGCTATACCCACTTCTGCCCTCCATGATACCCACTTCTACAAGCACCGACAGGTTCGCGTCCAGCACCACGTGCACCCAGGCTAGGGCTACTGCACGTGGCCGCCTTGGCATCCCCGTCACAACATTGAACTCTACTTTACCCACGCCCCCACCTCTGATAGCTCTACACCCACGCCCCCACCTCTGATAGCTCTACACCCACGCCCCACCTTTGATAGCTCTACACCCACGCCCCCACCTCTGATAGCTCTACACCCACGCCCCACCTTTGATAGCTCTACACCCACGCCCCCACCTCTGATAACTCTACACCCACGCCCCACCTCTGATAGCTCTACACCTACGCCCCACCTCTGATAGCTCTACACCCACGCCCCACCTCTGATAGCTCTACACCTACGCCCCACCTCTGATAGCTCTACACCCACGCCCCACCTCTGATAGCTCTACACCCACGCCCCGCCTCTTCACGCACTGGCAGCTTTACCCAGTAAGCATATGTGGGAGAGTGCTCACTTCCAACTTCTAGCTATTAATGGCAAAATGAAAAATATTTAATGGGTAACGCAAGTTATATTATGAAACCCGTGAGTATATATGTGTGTATTTGTGTTTACACACACACACAGACGTAAATATATGTTAATGATCTCCCAGAGGGTATATACTCGTTTCTCTCAATGTTTGCTGATGATGCAAAAATTATGAGGAGGATTGAAACAGAGGACGATAGTAGGAGGCTACAAGACCTAGACAGACTGAATGGTTCAACAAATAGCTGTTAAAGTTCAACTCGAGTAAATGCAAGGTAATGAAACTAGGCGGTGGAAACAGGAGGCCAGATACAGGATACAGAATGGGAGATGAAGTACTTAATGAAACGGACAGAGAGAAAGATCTAGGAGTTGATATCACACCAAACCTGTCTCCTGAAGCCCACATAGAAAGAATAAGTTCTGCGGCATATGCGAGGCTGGCTAACATCAGAACAGCCTTCAGGAGCCTGTGTAAGGAATCACTTGTCAAGGCAACTTGCTCTCCCACAAGACAACACATATATGACTTATTGCTAATAGTCACTATTTCGCTTATAAATAAGTAAATGTGTGACATATTCCAAGCCATATTTTTTAAATCACTAACTTTTTCTCTCAGTTTTATTAAACAATAGAGATTTTATAAAAAAAATTGACAATATCCTGAGTTACTTTACAATTTACTTAAATATTTTATTTTTGTTTTATTTTTATAAAACTGTAATATCAATATAGGTATTGGTTCAGTACTAATTGTAATATCTTAACATACTAAGAAGGTTAGGTTAGGTAGTGGTTTTCTATTCAGCTTTTCAAGGTAAACTCAAATATTCACAATAACTTAGTATGTCACATATGCACTTATTCATAAGCAAAATATTGACTATAAGCAAGTGCGAGAACGGGTTGGTCAAGCACAAGACGAAGCTGGAAAAAGTTCAGAGGTATGCCACTAAACTAGTTCCAGAACTAAGAGGCATGAGTTACGAGGAAAGGCTGCAGGAAATGCACCTTACGACACTGGAAGACAGAAGAGTAAGGGGAGACATGATCATGATCACTACCTACAAAATCCTCAGGGGAATCGACCGGGTAGTCAAGGATAAACTATTCAACACTGGAGGTACGCGAACAAGGGGACACATGTGATACCTGCTTGATGGGGTTCTGGGAGTTCTTCTATTCCCCAAGCCCGGCCCGAGGCCAAGCTCGACTTGTGAGAGTTTGATCCACCAGGCTGTTGCTTGGAGGGGCCCGCAGGCCCACATACCCACCACAGCCCGGCTGATCCGGAACTTCTCTTAGAATACAGTCCAGTCTTCTCTTGAAGACGTCCACGGTTGTTCCGGCAATATTTCTTATAGTCGCTGGGAGGACGTTGAACAACCGCGGACCTCTGATGTTTATACAGTGTTCTCTGATTGTGCCTATGGTACCTCTGCTCTTCACTAGTTCTATGGATAACAAGAACCTTTCACATCAGAGATGCTATACCGATGATGATACTTTTCAAGACGCTAGTGCTCTCTAGAGTGGAGTACTGATGCACAATGACAGCCCCTTTCAAAGCTGGAGAAATTGCTCACCTGGAGAGCGTGCAGAGATCCTTTCCTGCTAGAATCCACTCAGTAAAGCATCTAAACTATTGGGACCGACTAATTAAAGAGCCAAAATTTGTATTCCCTTGAGCGCAGGCGGGAGAGATACATAATAATTTACACGTGGAAAATAGTAGAGGGGCTGGTCCCAAACCTGCACACAGAAATAACAGCACATGAGACCAGAAGATATGGCAGGATGTGCAGAATACCCCCGTTGAAGAGCAAAGGTGCAACAGGTACTCTGAGAGAGAACTCACATCAGAGGACCGAGACTGTTCAACACGCTTCCACTACACATAAGGGGCATAACTGGCCGACCCCTCACAGTGCTCAAGAGAGAACTTGACAAACACCTCCAAAGGATACCTGATTAACCAGGCTGTGACTCATACGTCAGGCTGCGAGCAGCCGTGTCCAACAACCTGGTTGACCAGTCCAGCAACCAGGAGGCCTGGTCGACGACCGGGCCGCGGGGTCGCTAATCCCCGGAATGATCTCAAGGTAACCTCTAGGTAAGGTGGTTTCCGTTTATATATTTTTATTTTTTCCGTAGCGGATGAGCTGGAATTCATCTTCGTTAAACACCATATTATTTTCTATAGCCCATAGAAAGACCTGATTTACATCTTATTGGAGGTTTGCCGTGTCCTCTATGTTGTCTACTCTCATGAAAATTCAAGTGTCATCTGCAAAGGATGATACAGTGCTGTACAGAATGATACAGATGATAACATTATTGAGGATTTTGTTCTAATGTTTGTCTAATGTTCACGGTCCGCTGGTGAGGGGCAACTCTGCCCCAAGGTCAAGCTCATCCCCCCAAATGAGGTCATTTGGTTATAATTTGGTTATAAGTTATTTCTTCAAGTGAACTCGAGACCTGGACCCAAACCTAGAAGCAAGTAGCAGGTATCAACAGCATTTCTTTCATACACATTATAAGCCACCAAAGTCAACAGTTCGCTGGTGCCAAACTTCAAAACCCCAGAAAGTGAGATACTGCTAAAATATACGTAGTTTAAACTAGACGTAAAGATGTCTAAATCCACTTTATGAATTTACACATTTGACGTTTAAAAAAAACGTCTTCACGTCTAAAAAAAAAAAACATTGATTTGTTCTGACCATCAAGTCTCTGATTTCATTTGAAAAGTAGAGAACATGAAGTTGAGATGTTCAGAGTTTAAAGATGTGGATAATACTTGTCTTGTATGTTAAAATTAACCCCCGCACATTTACTAGGAATAAATGTGAAGGTGTGTTAAAGACATTATCTTGAAACACATTTCTAACATTTGTTCCAAGTCACCTATGGTACATGCTAATAAAAATGTACCAACAAGAGTACATTTGCGAAAAGTTTACGGTAAAAAACATCAGTTCAAGTTGACTACTGCCAAGGCGACAGCAACCAGCTCTACTGGGTCTTAAGTCTTTCAACAATACATCAATAAAAATGAGAACAAAGATGACAGGAGACTTTATTAGATAACCCTTGACTTCTAAGAGCTCTATTATGACGGACAACAACAAATTTACATCACAACACAGCTTCTTGTTTGAACCCATTATTTGAATAAATATTTAGAGAACATTATTCCGTATTGCAACCACTGTGAAAACCTGGTAATAAAATTGTGTGTGCATATATATATATATATATATATATATATATATATATATATATATATATATATATATATATATATATAGGCAGAACACCGTACTCGGCCTACTATGCAAGGCCCGGTTTGCCTAATAAGCCAAGTTTTCCTGAATTTATATATTTTTCTATTTTTTTCTTATGAAATGATAAAGCTATCCATTTCATTATGTATGAGTTAATTTGTTTAAATTTGAGTTAAAACTAACTTAGATATTATACCGAACCTAACCAACCCTACCTAACCTATCTTAACCTAACCTAAACTCACTCAACTAAATCAATAATTTATGTTCTTAATGTAATATAGTAATAATAATTCAAATAAACTAACTGGAAACAATTTATTTAAAATACAAAAAATCACTCAGCCTATTAGGCAAATCGGGCCTTGCATAGTAGGCCGAGAAGTGCGTTCTGGCTACTAGGTACGACATATATATATATATATATATATATATATATATATATACATATATATATATATATATATATATATATATATATATATATATATATATATATATATATATATATGCGAACAAGCCTGAATGGTCCCCAGGACAATATGCAACTGAAAACTCACACCCCAGAAGTGACTCGAACCCATACTCCCAGATGCCACGCAACTGGTATGTACAAGACGCCTTAATCCACTTGACCATCACCTCATTTTGTCCGGTCGTGATGGTCAAGTGGATTAAGGCGTCTTGTACATACCAGTTGCGTGGCATCTGGGAGTATGGGTTCGAGTCACTTCTGGGGTGTGAGTTTTCAGTTGCATATTGTCCTGGGGACCATTCAGGCTTGTTCGCATTTGTGTTCCTCACGTGTGCCCCAAAGAATGAGGTGATTTGGTAAAATGCTATGCCCAAGATTACTATCCGAGTGCCGGCGGTGGGGTGGTTCAAATAGCCTCGGCTATCACCTCATTTTGTCCGGTCGTGATGGTCAAGTGGATTAAGGCGTCTTGTACATACCAGTTGCGTGGCATCTGGGAGTATGGGTTCGAGTCACTTCTGGGGTGTGAGTTTTCAGTTATATATATATATATATATATATATATATATATATATATATATATATATATATATATATATATATATATATATATATATATATATATATATATATATGCTTTGAAGCATCTCCAAGCAGTGTGGGATCAGAGCTCCCAGGTGAGATGTAGTACTGAATACTTTCCCTTACCTAGAAACTCAACAACGTCGTTGAATATGCAAATTGAAAATCAGTGGAACCTATTTCGCCAGCAAGAAAACCAATTACCACGTATTGGAATGCTTTACCAGTAGACCACGATGGCCAATAGGTACCACTCCGTACAGATGCTCGCTAGTTCTCTACAATGGGAAGCAGTAGAGAGGTATTTACAACGGTGAGATCCGGGTAGTTGTTGCTAATGTGATACACAGGAGATAACGTCATCAGTGCTGGGGAGGGTTGCGTGCTGGGGCGGTGGACGACCCCTGGCCAACAAGCTTAACAAGGTAATGCCACAGTCGCGCCCATTACGTGTCACCACAAGCTCCGCTGGTGTCACAAACATCCCAGAAAGTTCATCGTCTGCGTGTCCTCAACTCTATTATGGTGATCGCGACACCGAGTCCGCTGCCATCACCATCTTCACCACACTCATATACGAGAGCGCCCACGCCCATCACAACAAGATATTAGTGCGATAGAATAAATAATGGTCTAGGCTGTTCGTGTATCTTCTTGCAGGTTAATACAGAGAAAACCGGAAGGTTAACAGTTGCCAGCAACCAAACCCGTACTCAGTGCTCGCCCAGGATAAGAAGGGCTATGTTGAGTTACCTGGCGGTGGTTCTGCGGCCTAATGGCTCCCGGGCTCCGGTCTTTGGTAGAACCTCCTGCTTGATGGTCTGGTAAACCAGGCTCTTATACGCCACTGTTCGCACTCTGACGTGTAATTCCCTAAGTGTAGTTACAGGATGAGAGCTACGCTCGTGGTGTCCCGTCTTCCCAACACTCTTGTCATATAACGCTTTGAAACTACTGACGCTCTTGACCTCCACCACCTTCTCACCTAACTTGTTCCAACCGTCTACCACTCTGCGAAAGGATAATGTGAATGACAATCTGGCTGATTAAGTATTCCTTGGAGTTGACATCAATAATGACTTCCCTTCTGCACAACATTCTGTAAGCCTTGCTTTCTGTCCGCCAAACATTTCACTGCGACCCGGTCTCTCGATCTGCCACTCCGTTGAAAATGCAACTGTTTCTGCAACCAGAAACTTACCAACCCAAAGCAACCAGTATAACTTATGAGACCGGTGCAAAGAAAGCGTTAAAATTGCGGTGGTTTAAGCTATACTAATGGGTCGCGTTTTTAACGGATTGGTCACTTCCGTTACAAAAAATGTGACTTATTATGTGAGAGAACTTAACTAGGAGGTCCCTCACTAGGAGGTGAGGTCCCTCACTACGAGGTGAGGTCCCTCACTACGAGGTGAGGTCCCTCACTAGGTGAGGTCCCTCACTAGGAGGTGAGGTCCCTCACTAGGTGGTGAGGCCCCCCACTAGGAGGTGAGGTCCCTCACTAGGAGGTGAGGTCCCTCACTAGGTGGTGAGGCCCCTCACTAGGAGGTGAGGTCCCTCACTAGGAGGTGAGGTCCCTCACTAGGAGGTGAGGTCCCTCACTAGGAGGTGAGGTCCCTCACTAGGTGGTGAGGCCCCTCACTAGGTGAGGTCCCTCACTAGGAGGTGAGGCCCCTCACTAGGTGGTGAGGCCCCTCACTAGGTGGTGAGGTCCCTCACTAGGAGGTGAGGTCCCTCACTAGGTGGTGAGGCCCCTCACTAGGTGGTGAGGTCCCTCACTAGGAGGTGAGGTCCCTCACTAGGAGGTGAGGTCCCTCACTAGGAGGTGAGGTCCCTCACTAGGTGAGGTCCCTCACTACGAGGTGAGGTCCCTCACTAGGTGGTGAGGCCCCTCACTAGGAGGTGAGGTCCCTCACTAGGAGGTGAGGTCCCTCACTAGGAGGTGAGGTCCCTCACTAGGTGGTGAGGCCCCTCACTAGGAGGTGAGGTCCCTCACTAGGTGAGGCCCCTCACTAGGAGGTGAGGTCCCTCACTAGGTGAGGTCCCTCACTAGGATGTGAGGTCCCTCACTAGGTGGTGAGGCCCCTCACTAGGTGAGGTCCCTCACTAGGAGGTGAGGCCCCTCACTAGGTGGTGAGGCCCCTCACTAGGTGGTGAGGTCCCTCACTAGGAGGTGAGGTCCCTCACTAGGTGGTGAGGCCCCTCACTAGGTGGTGAGGCCCCTCACTATGAGGTGAGGTCCCTCACTAGGAGGTGAGGTCCCTCACTAGGAGGTGAGGTCCCTCACTAGGAGGTGAGGTCCCTCACTAGGAGGTGAGGTCCCTCACTAGGTGGTGAGGCCCCTCACTAGGTGGTGAGGCCCCTCACTAGGTGAGGTCCCTCACTAGGTGAGGTCCCTCACTAGGAGGTGAGGCCCCTCACTAGGTGGTGAGGTCCCTCACTAGGTGAGGTCCCTCACTAGGAGGTGAGGTCCCTCACTAGGAGGTGAGGTCCCTCACTAGGAGGTGAGGTCCCTCACTAGGAGGTGAGGTCCCTCACTACGAGGTGAGGTCCCTCACTACGAGGTGAGGTCCTTCACTACGAGGTGAGGTCCTTCACTACGAGGTGAGGTCCTTCACTACGAGGTGAGGTCCTTCACTACGAGGTGAGGTCCTTCACTACGAGGTGAGGTCCCTCAGAACTTTAAGATAAATTCCCCAAAACTTTAAGAATACGATATCCACCATTATACGCTGTGGACCATTAACATTAACCACCATTGTTAAAGGTCTGGCTGTGGACCACTAACCACCATTGTTACAGGTCTACCTGTGGACCACTAACCACCATTGTTACAGGTCTACCTGTGGACCACTAACCACCATTGTTACAGGTCTACATGTGGACCACTAACCACCATTGTTACAGGTCTACCTGTGGACCACTAACCACCATTGTTACAGGTCTACCTGTGGACCACTAACCACCATTGTTACAGGTCTACCTGTGGACCACTAACCACCATTGTTACAGGTCTACCTGTGGACCACTAACCACCATTGTTACAGGTCTACATGTGGACCACTAACCACCATTGTTACAGGTCTACCTGTGGACCACTAACCACCATTGTTACAGGTCTACCTGTGGACCACTAACCACCATTGTTACAGGTCTACCTGTGGACCACTAACCACCATTGTTACAGGTCTACATGTGGACCACTAACCACCATTGTTACAGGTCTACCTGTGGACCACTAACCACCATTGTTACAGGTCTACCTGTAGACCACTAACTGCGCTAAATTCCACCTCCAAGGCATCAAGTGTTCCAGCGGGCCGCTGTTGCTCAATCACTACACGTGCAAAATATATAAATACAAGTCATTCTTCCAGGAAAACGGCGTCTCCTCCGCAGAATCAACTCAAGTGACTCACTCTCCGGAGAAATCTTGAAGAACCTTGCAAATGTCATCAGCGGTCCGTACCAAGATGCCCAGTCAGCCGGTGTTGAGTTACACCACCACCTGTACCACCACCACCGGTGCTACCACCATTACTACCATCACTACCACCACCACCACCGGTGCTACCACCATTACTACCACCACCACCACCGGTGCTACCACCATTACTACCATCACTACCACCACCACCACCACCGGTGCTACCACCATTACTACCACCACCACCACCGGTGCTACCACCATTACTACCATCACTACCACCACCACCACCGGTGCTACCACCATTACTACCATCACTACCACCACCACCACCGGTGCTACCACCATTACTACCATCACTACCACCACCACCACCGGTGCTACCACCATTACTACCATCACCATCGTAGCTACTACCATTACTACCACCACCACCACCGGCGCTACCAGCATTACAACCACCACCTGTGTTACTATCATTATTACCTTACTACCACCACCGGTACTACCATTACTACCACCACCGGCGAATACTCAGCCAACAACACCGGCAATCGGTGGCAGAAGTTGGTAGGGCAGGTGTGGGGGTGTTGGTGAGGGAGAAAATAAATACCTATGATAAGAGTAGCCTATGATATTAGTAACTAATGATATAAGTAGACTATGTTAAAAGTAGCCTATGATCAAAGTAGCCTATGACAAAGTAACCTATGATAAAGTAGCCTATGACAAAGTAGCCTATGATAAAAGTAGCCTATGACAAAGTAGCCTATGATAAAAGTAGCCTATGATAAAAGTAGCCTATGATAAAAGTAGCCTATGATAAAAGTAGCCTATGATAAAAGTAGCCTATGATAAAGTAGCCTATGATAAAGTAGCCTATGATATTAGTAACTAATGATACAAGTAGACTATGATAAAAGTAGCCTATGATAAAAGTAGCCTATGATAAAAGTAACCTATGATAAAAGTAACCTATGATAAAAGTAGCCTATGATAAAGTAGCCTATGATATTAGTAACTAATGATACAAGTAGACTATGATAAAAGTAGCCTATGATATTAGTAACTAACGATAAAAGTAGTCTATGATAAAAGTAACCTATGATAAAAGTAGTCTATGATAAAAGTAACCTATGATAAAAGTAGCCTATGATAAAAGTAGCCTATGATAAAAGTAGCCTATGATAAAAGTAGCCTATGATAAAAGTAACCTATGATAAAAGTAGCCTATGATAAAAGTAGCCTATGATAAAAGTAGCCTATGATAAAAGTAACCTATGATAAAAGTAGCCTATGATAAAAGTAGCCTATGATAAAAGTAGCCTATGATAAAAGTAGTCTATGATAAAAGTAGCCTATGATAAAAGTAACCTATGATAAAAGTAGCCTATGATAAAAGTAGCCTATGATAAAAGTAGCCTATGATAAAAGTAACCTATGATAAAAGTAGTCTATGATAAAAGTAACCTATGATAAAAGTAGCCTATGATAAAAGTAGCCTATGATAAAAGTAACCTATGATAAAAGTAGCCTATGATAAAAGTAACCTATGATAAAAGTAACCTATGATAAAAGTAGCCTATGATAAAAGTAGCCTATGATAAAAGTAGCCTATGATAAAAGTAGCCTATGATAATAGGACTTACAGCTCTATATGTATACCACTTCGGTTGACTGGATGAAGAGCTCCAAATAAAAGAATAAATGTCTTCATATCTGCCGGCAAACGATGAATACTTGAGTTATTACAAAAAAATTATAGATGCTCAATTTTCATTTCCATTTTTGACGAACCCAAAAAACCATAATGAGGCTTCAATCACATGCTGAACCAAACAGTGAATAACGAGACGGCTGTTGTTGTTGTTTAATAATCGCAACCTGGAACAAAAAGTTCCAAGTAGCACAGGCTATGGTGAGCCCGTAGTAAAGGAGGCGGCTGATGATCCTTTAGCTAAATGTATTATTAAAACAGCAGAAATTGTTGTGTGTTCTGAGCCAAACAAGAAAACAAATCAAGGTAAGGAGTACCAGGAGAAGCTCCACCTGTGTGTCTCGGCCAAAACATTAACTTCACGTGGAAAAAAACTTCACTAACTTCACTCGGAAAAAGGACAGATGCTTGGAGTGACTCTGTACTCGGGCTACTCAGCGGAAGCCCCTCCTCTCCTGCTGTTACTTCACAAAAATTACGTACTTAAATTGTCCGGACCTAACCCCAAGCCACACCGAACTGACGACACACTCATAGAAAACGTTAACTCTCTTTTGCGAGCCGCGATGTTTTAAAGTACATCATATTTTGTCCGTTGGGAATTTTGACGGTAAGATGCGGGGTATTGTTAGAGAGGGCAGGTTGCTCAGTCTGTCTGACGCATACAGCGACGATGACGGTAACTGGACGGTAACTGTCCATGGTCGTCTGGAGAAAGTGTTGCACAAGGAACGTGAATATTCCAGACAATAAGCTATAATGACGGGGCTCATGATTAGAATCCCAAGCCACACATCTGAGAGTAAAGACAGTGACAACGTTTCGGTCCGTCGGTCCGTTTCGGGCCATAATCAAGTCCAGGACGGACCGAAAGGTCCTCACTTCCATTATTTACAGACGTGTGGCTTGCGTGTATAAATATTATAATTTACATATCTATTTGTTTGTCTACATAAATATATGAATATTTATAGAAGTATTTATATTTTATTAATGTATTTTATCTCTAGTACAAGTAAAATCGAAACATTTTCTTCAGAGAATGCAAACAATTATATTTTTACTTTCATCCCGTCTACATAAAATTGCAACCCGTTCTCGCAAATTTAATAAGTCAATATTGACTTATTAAATATGTGCATAGGTGACATACTTAACATAATAGTTTCCCTTGAAAAGCTTCATAGAAAACACCGACCTTACCTAACCTACTTAGTATGTTAAGATAAGCATCTTATTGCTTCGTAATTACAATTATTACCTAACCTATACCTATAATAGGTTAAGTAACAATTGTAATTACGAAGCTATAAGATGCTTATTTTAACATACTAAGTAGGTTAGGTAAGGTCGGTGTTTTCTATGAAGCTTTTCAAGGGAAACTAGTACGTTTAGTATGTCACCTATGCACGCAAATAATAAGTCAATATTGACTTATTAAATTTGCGAGAACGGGTTGAAAATTGATGGATGAATTGTCTTCGACGAGATGAGGACAGCTCCACCTACTTCATCCCTTTGAGTGCATAGATATCCCAATCAACTTGTTTCAATTTTAATTATAACAGCGTTATTATAACAAATATTAATAACACAATTAATAACGCGCCAGTAACACTGTTACTTCCACCTCATCTAGATGACTGCACACACACACACACACACATACACACACACACCTGTTGATTCTCTCCTGTTGATTGACGGTTAAGAGGCGGGACCAAAGAGCTAAAGCTCAACCCCCGCAAGCACAACTAGGTGAGTACACACACACACACACACACACACACACACACAAAGGGCCTCGTAGCCTGGTGGATAGCGCGCAGGACTTAATTCTGTGGCGCGGGTTCGATTCCCGCAAGAGGCAGAAACAAATGGGCAAAGTTTCTTTCACCCTGAACGCCCCTGGTACCTAGCAGTAAATAGGTACCTGGGAGTTAGTCAGCTGTCACGGGGTGCTTCCTGGTATGTGTGTGTGTGTGTGGTGTGGAAAAAAAAAGTAGTTAGTGAACAGTTGATGGACAGTTGAGAGGCGGGCCGAAAGACCAAAGCTCAACCCCCGCAAACACAACTAGGTGAATACACACACACCTGTGATGTGGTGGAGGCTGACTTCAAGAGGAAACAATCTAGTTTTCTCTTGAAGATGTCCACGGTTGGTCTGGCAATATTTTTTATGCTTGCTGGGAGGATGTTGAACAACCGCGGACCTCTGATGTTTATATAGTGTTTTCTAATTGTGCCTATGGCACCTCTGCTCTTCATTGGTTCTATTCTGCATTTTCTTCCATATCGTTCACTCCAGTACGTTGTTATTTTACTGTGTAGATTTGGTACTTGGCCCTCTAGTATCTTCCACGTGTATATTATTTGATATCTCTCTCGTCTCCTTTCTAGTGAGTACATTTGGAGGGCTTTGAGACGATCCCAATAATTTAGGTGCTTTATCGCGTCTATGCGTGCCGTATATGTTCTCTGTATTCCCTCTATTTCAGCAATCTCTCCTGCTCTGACGGGGGATGTGAGTACTGAGCAGTACTCAAGATGGGACAACACAAGTGACTTGAAGAGTACAACCATTGTGATGGGATCCCTGGATTTGAAAGTTCTCGTAATCCATCCGATCATTTTCTGACCGACGCAATATTTGCTTGGTTATGTTCCCTAAACGTTAGGTCGTCAGATATCATTATTCCCAAATCCTTTACATGTTGTTTTCTTACTATGGGCAGATTCGATTGTGTTTTGTACCCTGTATTATGTTTCAGATCCTACTTTTTCCCGTACCTCAATACCTGGAATATATCACTTAAACATCATGTTATTTTCTGTTGCCCAGTCGAAAACTTTATTAAGATATGCTTGAAGATTTTCAATGTCTTCAGCCGAGGTAATTTTCATGCTGATTTTTGTGTCATCTGCAAAGGATGATACGAAGCTGTGACTTGTATTTTTGTCTATATCTGATATGAGAAAAAGGAACAGCAGTGGTGCAAGGACTGTTCCTTGAGGTACAGAGCTTTTAATTATCGAATGCTTTTGCAATGTCTGTATATACCACATCTGCATTCTGCTTTTCTTCTAATGCCTCAGTGATTTTGTTGTAATGGCCAAGTAGCTGTGAGAGGCATGATCTTCCCGCTCGAAATCCATGTTGGCCTGGGTTGTGGAGGTCATTGGTCTCCATGAAACTGGTGACCTGACTCCTAATCACTCTCTCAAATACTTTTATGATGTGCGATGTTAGTGCAACTGGTCTATAATTCTTTGCCAATGCTTTGCTCCCTCCCTTGTGTAGAGGGGCTATGTCTGCTGCTTTGTGTCCAAGCTCTTCCTCCACACTATACTGAGTGCCTGTGCTACTGGCACTTTGCACTTCTTTGTAAATATTGAATTCCATGAATCTGGACCCGGGGCTGAGTGCATGGGCATGTTGTCAATTTCTCTATCAAAATCTGCTACGCTCGTATTGATATCAGTTATATTTACAGGTGTTTGGATATCATGCATAAAGAAGTTGTCCGGATCTTCCACTTCCATGCTGTTTATTCGAGTGCTAAACATGTCCTCATATTGCTTTTTCAGGATTTCGCTAATTTCTTTGTCATCCTCAGTGTATGAACCTTCAATAATAAGAATAGGTCCAATACTGGCAGTGGTTTTTGCTTTTGATTTAGCATATGTGAAAAAATATTTTGGGGTTTTCTTTATTTCTTGAATTGCTTTCTGTTCCAGTTGCCTTCAGTCTGATATGAATGCTTCAGTCTCTGTTCGATTTCTTCAATCTCCCTGTTTAAATTATTCCTTCTATGTATGGAAAGTCGTGTATGCTTAAGCATTTCCGTTAATTCCTTCCTTCTTTTGTAGTGTCGTCTGCGTTCTCTTTCTACATTGGATCATGTTATTTTCTTCTGCTCAATCGAAAACTTTGTTAATATCTGCTTGTAGTTTTTTCAATGTCTTCAACAGAGGTAATTTTCATGCTGATTTTTGTGTCATCTACAAAGGATGACACAAAGCTGTGACTTGTAAGAAAGTCCCACCTTCACCTGTGTATCAGCAAGGCTGTAGTGCCGTTATTGGACTGAGAGTTGCAGGTACCAACAGCCTTACTGAGAAAAGATAACCCAAGCCAATGACAATTCCAGAGGAACATTTACATTTTGATTTATTACAACCACTCGTAAAACTGTACAATTGAACAAATCCACAAGGGCCGTGACGAGGATTCGAACCTGCGTCCGGGAGCATCCCAGACATTGCCTTAATCGACTGAGCTACGACAGGGTAAAAAGAGTTGAAACCGAAGTTCTACTGAACTTAATGGATCCCGTAGCCTCTCCGAGGCACAAATCAGGATTTTACACAACTCTCCCCTGCACAATTGACCAATATCCCGTGGTCCGCCCCCCCCCTCTCCCGTGGTCAAAAGTTAGTAATAAATTCTACATTTTGGGCCAGGATGTTTTATAAACAATATGTTCCCTATTGTAACAGATAAATCACTTACATTTTTTGTTACCAAATTGAAATGATTAAATTTGCACTTATGGAGGTCACAGTTATAACCAACATTTAATTATACAGAGACCCCGCTAGAGAAACCTGTCTGAGTGGGCTGGGGATCCATCTCTGGCAACAGAAGCCCAGCGGGAGCCTTGGAAAGCTCCCTGACATCGCTTCTTGTAGAGTCGAAGTTCGATCCCCTTATGGCCCAAATGGTTGGACACCGTTCCTTCACTCCACCTTCATATCCCAGCTCTTACCCTGTCCTCATAACCCTCCCAACTGCTATTCTGCCACACTGGCTTAGCACTTCCTCATGATAATTACCTACCTACCTGTCTTTTTATGCCAAGTTATGGCTCCTCTGGCTTCCTGCCCCTCACCCAGGCTGTAACTCCCTCCATCATAACTTTCTCCTAAATTTCTCGTAAAGGGTCCAGCAGTCCAGCAACCAGGAGGCCTGGTCGACGACCGGGCCACGGGGACACTAAGCCCCGGAAGCACCTCAAGGTAGCCTCAAGGTAGCCTCAAGGTAGGTAAGGGGCAGATGACCGCCGGTGCTACAGGGCGCCATCTGACTACCTCCTATACAGCCTCCCTTCAGTAATACCGCAACTCAACGACACCATTTCAAAGCACTCGGTTCAGAGTCTGAAAATATATGTCGACAGCACCGACATCGCACAGCTTCAAGCCCTTCGAACAAGTGATCAGAAGTGAGCTGTTAAAAAGAGGTCAAATTCCACACAGACAATCCCGGGTAACACTGCAAGAGGCAAGAGCGCTCCTGCTTCTGGCAACCTCTGTGTCACTTCTATCAGGTGGAACCCCACGTCTTGTGGGTAAGATTCTGTTAATGAGACAATCCACCAGGAGCCAGATTCACGAAAGCACTTACGCAAACACTTACGAATCTGTACATCTTTTCTCAATCTTTGGCGGCTTTGTTTCCAATTATTAAACAGTTAATGTGCTCCGAAGCACCAGGTGGTTGTTTATAGCAATAACAAAAATTGATGGGGAAGTTTTCATGCTTGTAAACTGTTTAATAATTGGAAACAAAGCCGCCAAAGATTGAGAAAAGATGTACGGGTTCGTAAGTGCTTGCGTAAGTGCTTTCGTGAATCTGGCCCCAGGTCTGTGAGGCGGCGCGAACCCGCGACCCAAGCCACCTCACAAACCTAGTTGATTTTCTAATTTTCTCACTTACCATGTTAATGCGATTTATGTGCGTTTAAGGTTCTCTTCCTCTAGTCACGGTGATCGCTGCCTTACTCTTCCTCGAATAAGAACACAAGTTACAGCTCCGGATTACTATTCCCAGACACAAGAATCATTCATAAAACAGTCTGTTGAAGATTATAACGATAACTTTTCAAGGGGGCCTTACCTTGAGGCTACTTTGAATTGGCTCCAAGGATCAATGTCTTCGCGGTCCGGTATTTATCCAGGCCTCATGGTTAACGTAGGAATCACAGCCTGGTTAATCAGATACCCTTCACAGGTGTTAATCAAATTCCTTATGGGACGGGCGAAAGACGTCGGCTAGTTATGGTTATTATGTTTAGATGGTGAAGAAATGTCAACATTTCCTGTACTCCACTTAATAACAAACACAGAATATATTTAATGACCAAACCACACACCAGAAGATGAGGAGACGACGACGGTTCGGTCCGACCTGGACCATGTCAAGTCGTCCTACAGCCCGTCCTCCAAACAAAGACCCAGAGGTGAATCCATCCACCCGCCAAACCCCAGGAGTTTATGAACGAAAAACGGTTTACACACGACTTACAACTGATTTCGTTCGAACACTTTCGGAACAAGTGCTTCACTGACGAATTTTGTTCGAACCACAACGCTGTAAATGCTTCACCCACGTACTACAAATACAAATAATCGCCAACAGAACCTAAACACCTAACCTAACCTATGTCTATATATGCACAATATGCTAATAAACTATAATATTAATTTATATTTGAGAAAATTCCCGTTATGAATGAACAGCATGTATAAATTTATTAATGTGTCTGTGGGGATGGAATGGACTTGAGTCGAGGACGGGTTGTGTCCTGGACCATATCATAATGGACTTGATAATGGTCCAGAACGGACCGAAACGTTGTCGTCTCTTCATCTTCTGGTGTGTGCTTTAGTCATCATATCTTCAGCCACGTCTGCTTGATACCTGCTTGATGGGGTTCTGGGAGTTCTTCTGCTCCCCAAGCCCGGCCCGAGGCCAGACTTGACTTGTGAGAGTTTGGTCCACCAGGCTGTTGCTTGGAGCGGCCCGCAGGCCCACATATCCACCACAGCCCGGTTGGTCAGGAACTCCTTGGAGGAAACAATCTAGTTTCCTCTTGAAGATGTCCACGGTTGTTCCAGCAATATTTATGTTGCTCGCTGGGAGGACGTTGAACAACCGTGGACCTCTGATGTTTATACAGTGTTCTCTGATTGTGCCTATGGCACCTCTGCTCTTCACTGGCTCTATTCTGCATTTTCTTACATATCGTTCATTCCAGTACGTTGTTATTTTACTGAGTAGATTTGGGACCTGGCCTTCCAGTATTTTCCAGGTGTATATTATTTGGTATTTCTCTCGTCTCCTTTATAGAGAGTACTTTTGGAGAGCTTTGAGACGATCCCAATAATTTAGGTGCTTTATTGCGTCTATGCGTGCCGTATATGTTCTCTGTATTCCCTCTATTTTAGTAATCTCTCCTGCTCTGAAGGGGGAAGTGAGTACTGAGCAGTACTCTAGACGGGACAACAAAGTGACTTGAAGAGTACAACCATTGTGATGGGATCCCTGGATTTGACACGTCTTTGTGACCGCATCAATATCTTTAAAAGCGTATCATCACATATATAACACACTAAGAAAAGCCAACACTACGACAATACATCTTGAGAAAAACTATATATTCCGGGCCTTACAATGGTGCCTTTGGAGCCATACTGCACCTGCTGAACACTTCCAGCTCTGCGGTGCTCAACAACCAGCTCATCATTTTTGTTTCAAGAACATGTTTTTAACTAGTTTCACTTCATGAAACACTGAAGCATCTCACGTACTGCTACCAAACTTAGAGAAATGAACAAGAAATATTAAACGAATACATTATATACAAATCTTCGTAATGCTACGGGATCAAAAACACTCACACAGTTTGAAGTGTAGATATGATAAGAGCCCAATAGGCTCAGGAATCTGTACACTTGTTGATTGACGGTTGAGAGGCGGGACCAAAGAGCCAGAGCTCAACCCCCGCAAACACAACTAGGTGAGTACAACTAGGTGAGTACACACACACACACAAACACACACGGGCGATTTCTTGTCTAGGTCTGGTAGCTGAGCGGACAGCGCGCAGGGCTCATAATTCTGCGGCCCGGGTTCAATTCCCGGACCAGGCAGAAACAAATGGGCAAAGTTTTATTCACCCTGATGCCCCTGTTACCTAGCAGTAAATAGGTACCTGGGAGTTATACAGCTGTTACGGGCTGCTTCCTGTGTGTGTGGGGGGGGGGAACATTAGTTAGTTAGTAACAGTTGATTAATTGACAGTTGAGAGGTGGGGCGAAAGAGCAGAGTTCAACCCCGCAAGCACAACTAGGTGAATACACACACACACACACACACACACACACACACACACACACACACACACACACACACACACACACACACACACACACATCCGAACAAGGAACCGCATGGAGGCGAGGATACGTGGAGAGCCAAACTATTGGAGGTGGTGACAAGCAACTTTTTAACCCAGCATGTCGGAGAACCCACAAGGATGAGAGGCAATGACGAACCAGCGAGACTCGACCTAGTCTTCACTCTGAACGACTCCGACATAAGAGAAATCGGTTTTGAGGACCCAGTAGGAATGAGCGACCACAGTGTACTGGTGTTTGAGTACTTGATTGAAGAAGGGTTATTGAACTGGAGGAGGGATACCGAAACCAAAAGGTTAGCATACCGAAAGGGAAACTATGAGGGGATAAGAAAATTCCTAACAGATATAGCATGGGAAACAGAGCTCAGAGGAAAGACGGCCCAAGATATGATGGATTACATCACGCAGAAGTGCAAGGACGCAGCAAACAAGTTTGTCCCAGTCCAAAAGGAAAACAGAGAAATGAAGATGAGAAACCCATGGTTTAATCAGAGATGTAGGCTAGCTAAGCAGTAAAGTAAAAGGGCATGGAGAAACTATAGGAATAACAGGACACTGGAGAGCAGAGAAAGATACCAGAATGCCAGGAATGAATATGTCAGGATGAGAAGAGAGGCAGAAAGACAATACGAAAATGACATCGCAAGCAAGGCAAAGACTCAGCCTAAATTGTTGCATAGCCACATTAGGAGAAAAACAACAGTAAAGGAACAGGTTATGAGATTAAGGATAGGGGCGGAAGGATTCACTACAAATGACAAGGAAGTGTGTGAGGAATTGAATAAGAAATTCCAGGAGGTCTTCACCTTAGAGCAAGGAGAAATTCCAGAGGTAAGTGAGGGAATAGCTAACCAGGAACCACTGGAAGAGTTTGAGATTACCAGTGGTGAAGTAAGGAAGTGTTTACTGGAGTTGGACGTGACGAAGGCTATAGGCCCAGATGGAATCTCCCCTTGGGTTCTAAAGGAAGGAGCAAGAGAACTGTGCCTACCACTCTCCATAGTGTATAACAAATCACTGGCAACGGGAGAACTGCCAGATATTTGGAAAGCAGCTAACGTAGTCCCGATATACAAGAAAGGGGATAGACAGGAGGCACTGAACTACAGGCCAGTGTCCCTAACCTGCATACCATGCAAGCTGATGGAGAAGATTGTGCGAAAAAAACTAGTGGAGCATTTGGAGCGAAGGAACTTTGTAACACAGCATCAACATGGGTTCAGGGATGGCAGGTCCTGCCTCACAGGTTTACTTGAATTCTACGACCAGGCAACAAAAATAAGGCAAGAAAGAGAAGGGTGGGCAGACTGCATATTTTTGGATTGTCAGAAAGCCTTTGATACAGTGCCACACAAGAGGCTAGTGCGAAAGTTGGAGATGCAGGCTGGAGTGAGAGGGAAGGTACTCCGATGGATAGAGGAGTACCTAAGCAACAGGAGACAACGAGTCTGTGTGAGGGGTGAGGTCTCAGATTGGCGAGACGTCACAAGTGGAGTCCCGCAGGGGTCAGTCCTTGGACCTATACTGTTTCTGGTATATGTAAATGATCTCCCAGAGGGTATAGATTCGTTCCTCTCAATGTTTGCCGACGATGCAAAAATTATGAGGAGGATTGAAACAGAGGATGATAGTAGGAGGCTACAAGATGACCTGGATAGACTGAGTGAATGGTCCAACAAATGGCTGTTGAAGTTCAACCCGAGTAAATGCAAAGTAATGAAACTAGGCAGTGGAAACAGGAGGCCAGGCACAGGATACAGAATAGGAGATGAAGTACTTAATGAAACAGAGAGAGAGAAAGATCTAGGAGTTGATATCACACCAAACCTGTCTCCTGAAGCCCACAAAGAGAATAAAGTCTGCGGCATATGCGAGGCTGGCTAACATCAGAACGGCGTTCAGGAACCTGTGTAAGGAATCATTCAGAATCTTGTACACCACATATGTAAGACCAATCCTGGAGTATGCGGCCCCAGCATGGAGCCCGTACCTTGTCAAGCACTAGACGAAGCTGGAAAAAGTCCAAAGGTATGCTACTAGACTAGTCCCAGAACTAAGAGGCATGAGTTATGAGGAAAGGCTGCGGGAAATGCACCTTACGACACTGGAAGACAGAAGAGTAAGGGAGGACATGATCACAACCTACAAAATCCTCAGGGGAATCGACCGGGTAAACAAGGATGAACTATTCAACACTGGAGGGACGCGAACAAGGGGACACAGGTGGAAGCTGAGTACCCAAATGAGCCACAGAGACATTAGAAAGAACTTTTTCAGTGTCAGAGTAGTTAGTAAATGGAATGCACTAGGAAGTGATGTGGTGGAGGCTGACTCCATACACAGTTTCATATGTAGATATGATAGAGCCCAGTAGGCTCAGGAATCTGTACACCAGTTGATTGACGGTTGAGAGGCGAGACCAAAGAGCCAGAGCTCAACCCCCGCAAGCACAACTAGGTGAGTACACACACACACACACACACACACACACACACACACACACACACACACTCATTTCTCATATCCACACCCCAACTTCCTCCTCCTCAGAGACCAGCCCACCCAAGGGTTAACGACCAGAGGAAGTGTGATAAGATTATATCTCCGCTTTCCTCTTAATATTCTTAATTAGGGATATCACTGAGGAAGGGCGATGGGTTGCTCTGGCTACCATCAAGGTTCTCTTAGCTCACCAACAGCTGCCTCCTTAACCCAGGCCTGGGTGAACAAGGCCTCTTTCTCGTGTGTATATTATTATTATTATTATTATTATTATTATATATATATATATATATATATATATATATATATATATATATATATATATATATATATATATATGTTTATATATATAAATAATATATGCAAACAAGCCTGAATGGTCCCCAGGACTATATGCGACTGAAAACTCACACTCAAACTATATAAATAATATATATATATATATATATATATATATATATATATATATATATATATATATATATATATATATATATGCAATTTGACGATCACAAAACACTGATCATTTTATGCGGAAAATCCACAGAGAAATATGAAATGAGGTGAACGTTTCGGCTTGTTAAAGCCTTTGTCAACACCAGACTGACAAAGGTCAGTCTGGTGTTGACAAAGGCTTTAACAAGCCGAAACGTTCACCTCATTTCATATTTCTCTGTGGATTTTCCGTATATATATATATATATATATATATATATATATATATATATATATATATATATATATATATATATATATATAAACACTGCCCCATTATCAAATAACTATGTTCCTCAGCCCCGGTAATCGACTGGCTGTGCGTGCTGGCCAGAATCGAATAAATATCCGAAAAATGGAAACGTGGAGGTAAATCAGAGAACAAAATAAGAGGAGAAAATGTTTCTGGCCAGAACACCGCCTTAGTACATCAAGGGGCCATACGCCTCTACCTCGCCTCTCTCCCCTCACGTGTCAAGGTCCTTCTATTTATAGTTCATGGCACTTTGTATTAGCTTTAAATGTTATTCTCATATTCTGAATAAATGTATGGAGGGCGTACCATACCTTACGTTGGTGTGGTTCTGGGAGCTGTTGTACTCCCCAGTCCAACCACTTGGGCTGGATGGTAGAGCGACGGTCTCGCTTCATGCAGGTCAGCGTTCAATCCCCGACTGTCCGAGTGGTTGGGCACTTTTCCTTCCTCCCCTTCCCATCCCAAATCCTTATCCTGACTTCTTCCCAGTTCCCAGTTCTACTCCCCAAGCCCAGCCGGGACCAGGCTTGTCTTGTGAGAGCTTGGTCCAAAAGGCTGTTGATTGGCGCGGACTGGTGTGAGCTGCACACCCTCCCACACACCATCTAAGCTTGGCAGCCACCTCACGCAACACCAGCTTTCCCCAACACCCCCTCCCCTGTGCCCTCCAACACCCCCCCCCCTGTGCCCTCCAACACCCCCCCCCCTGTGCCCTCCAACACCCCCCCCTGTGCCCTCCAACACCCCCCCTGTGCCCTCCAACACCCCCCCCCTGTGCCCTCTAACACCACCCCCCTGTGCCCTCTAACACCCCCCCCCCTGTGCCCTCCAACACCCCCCCCCTGTGCCCTCTAACACCCCCCCCTGTGCCCTCCAACACCCCCCCCTGTGCCCTCCAACACCCCCCCCTGAGCCCTCCAACACCCCCCCCTGTGCCCTCCAACACCCCCCCCCCTGTGCCCTCCAACACCCCCCCCCTGTGCCCTCTAACACCCCCCCCCCTGTGCCCTCCAACACCCCCCCCCCTGTGCCCTCCAACACCCCCCCCCCCCTGTGCCCTCTAACACCCCCCCCCTGTGCCCTCCAACACCCCCCCCTGTGCCCTCCAACACCCCCCCCCCTGTGCCCTCTAACCCCCCCCTGTGCCCTCCAACACCCCCCCCCCTGTGCCCTCCAACACCACCCCCCTGTGCCCTCTAACACCCCCCCCCCTGTGCCCTCTAACCCCCCCCCCCTGTGCCCTCCAACACCCCCCCCTGTGCCCTCTAACACCCCCCCCCTGTGCCCTCTAACACCCCCCCCTGTGCCCTCTAACCCCCCCCCCCCTGTGCCCTCCAACACCCCCCCCCTGTGCCCTCCAGCACCACTCCTGTGCCCCCCAACACTCCCCCCTGTGCCCTCCAGCACCACCCCTGTGCCCCCCAACACCCCCCCCTGTGCCCTCCAGCAACCACCCCTGTGCCCTCCAGCACCACCCCTGTGCCCCCCAACACTCCCCCCTGTGCCCTCCAGCACCACCCCTGTGCCCCCCAACACCCCCCCCTGTGCCCTCCAGCAACCACCCCTGTGCCCTCCAGCAACCACCCCTGTGCCCTCCAGCACCACCCCTGTGCCCCCCAACACCCCCCCCTGTGCCCTCCAGCAACCACCCCTGTGCCCTCCAGCACCACCCCTGTGCCCTCCAACACCCCCCCCCTGTGCCCTCCAACAACCACCCCTGTGCCCTTCAGCACCACCCCTGTGCCCTCCAACACCCCCCCCCCCCTGTGCCCTCCAACACCACCTCTTCACCCACCACCACAACTACTTGCTCCAGCAGCCCACTAAGACCATAAACAAGAAGCTGTCAGGTCTACCCACCAGCGGCCTGCCACCCGCGCCCCGCCCCACCCTTCCTTCTCACATTTACACGCACCAGTTCCATAGCCATGTTAAAAAGTAACATTTTCCTCGAGCGCGGATAAGAAAAGTGAGCAGCTGCCGGCCGACTGAACATCATATGAATTGAAGATGTTTACCGGGTTAAGATTTTGGTGAAAATTGTTTTCCCAGGCGCGCGCTTGCAGCAATTTGTGATGCTGAGGCGGTTCACACAGCAGAGCAATGCTATGAGGATTTCCTGGGAGAGTATCTATACAGAAAGCAATGTTGTGTGAGGAACAAAATGGTAGTGTAGGGAGGCGGCAACATAGACGGTGGAGGAGGAAGACTATCCTCGATTCCAGCAAACAAATAATTTATGAATTCATAACGACGATGTCATTGGCGCTCTCTCTATCCAGTATGTATCCCGTGTCACTATGTATCTTGTGTCAATATGTAACTATGAATAATGTGTTAGTATCTATCATATATTGCTATGTATCATTATGTATGGCTATGGGCTACAGGGCTTTCAGCTCATTGCGCTACGGAAAAAATAAAAATATAAAAACGTAAACCACGTACAAAACTCAGGCAAATCATAACATAGAACGGAAAAGCAATGTAAAGGATCTGGGTGTACTCATGTCGGAAGACCTTACCTTTAAAGAACACAATAAAGTAGCCGTCACAACTGCAAGAAAAATGACAGGTTGGATAACAAGAACTTTTCACGCTAGAGATACTATACCGATGATGATACTTTTCAAGACGCTAGTGCTCTCTAGAGTGGAGTACTGCTGCACAATGACAGCCTTTTTCAAAGCTGACTAAATTGCTGACCTGGAGAGCGTGCAGAGATCCTTTACTGCTAGAATCCACTCAGTAAAACATCTAAACTACTGGGACCGACTAAAGAGCCTAAATCTGTATTCTCCTGAGCGCAGGCGGGAGAGATACATAATAATTAACACGTGGAAAATATTAGAGGGGCTGGTCCCAAACCTGCACACAGAAATAACATCACATGAGACCAGGAGGCATGGCAGGATGTGCAGAATACCCGCGTTGAAGAGCAGAGGTGCAACAGGTACTCTGAGAGAGAACTCTATCAACATCAGAGGCCCGAGACTGTTCAACACGCTTCCACTACACATAAGGGGCATAACTGGCCGATCCCTCTCAGTGTTCAAGAGAGAACTGGATAAACACCTCCAAAGGATACCTGATCATCCAGGCTGCGATTCATACGTCAGGCTGCGAGCAGCCGCGTCCAACAGCCTGGTTGACCAGTCCAGCAACCAGGAGGCCTGGTCGACGACCGGGCCGTGGGGACGCTAAGCCCCGGAAACACCTCAAGATAAGGTAAGGTATCATGTGTGCCAATATATATATCACACATCAGTATAAATGACATATATCACTATGCATCAATACTTTGAGTTCACACTTAAGACACGTGACTACGACTGTCTCTGGAGACGGAGGGAGGGGAATATGGTGGTAGGTGACGGGCTCATGATGTCATGGACACAGATGGACTATTACAACCAAAGTATGATAGGTAAAACTATGTTTTTGTTGTTTTGCAGACATCAGCCCATAAGCTTTTTTAATAAGCTTTTTTTAATACATAAGCTTTTTAAAATTTTTCTTTTCAATACGTTATAAAAGGTCCAGCCAGTCCAAGAGTTACCAACAGAAGTTAACAGGGGTCCCCAACAGAAGTTAACAGGGGTCCCCAACAGAAGTTAACAGGGGTCCCCAACAGAAGTTAACAGGGGTCCCTATGGCTCTGTGCCATGCTGTACTTGTTTCATGATGCAGACCCAGCCATGTTGGGGCACGTACCCGACATCAATTACTATGAAAAAAATGGATGAAGCTAACTCCAAGCATCTGGCCTCCAACCTGACATCCTCGACAACAAAGACATCCTAATTTGCATGTATATTATATTCCCAACATCCAACAGCACTCATGGAATTATTGGGCACAGATATTTACATCACGTCACTTCACCATGATGCTCACGCTGAGGTCCTTGCAAGTGTTCATTAAGCTTGCACGTGAGGAGTGCTGTCGGGAGTTGGGTGCACGCAGGTCCCGGTGAGACCTCCCAATACTTTTAAGACAGTTGCTGACTGACAGATTACAGCACTGCACTACCGGGGGCATGGAAACCCTGGCTGACCGGGTTCGAATCCTTCAGGGGTTAAAGGGCGTGCTCTAACACTGTATCATCGCTAACTTGAACAAATTCTTACAACCTGATTGTATGACTTTTGTGAAGTTGGGAAGTAAGGTGTAGAACTAATTTGCCTTTAACCCCAAGTGTTTGGGAGGTCATACATAAAACTTGAACTGGCTTCAGGAGAGACCTCCAGAATTCCTGTGATTTCAGTAGAAATCCTGTTGTATGACTTTAAACCAGTCATGGTGGTACAGTGGTAGAGTATGCAGCTGGCTATGCTGTGGTAGCGGGTTCGCGTCGCCTCACAGCCCCTCTGGATTTTCTCACTAGCATTATTTATATTATAGTCCGTGTTCAATATTGCCAGTGCCATAACTATACATTTATTACCTTATTACCAGACCTGTCCCCCTGCTAGCCCTCACGCACGCGTCTGCTGGTAAGAGGTCGGGCCCTAACAAGCGATACAGTGGTCCTGCAAGAGTCAAATATATTTTGCTCTATTTTTCCCCGTTGGAAATTAACCATCCGATAACGAGATCGTAAAAATAACAAGCTTACTAACACACAGCTTTAACTGTAATAATTTGTAAAAATAGTGTGGCTCTGACTTGTTCAACAAGGCTAGCGAGGTATTAGCACCCCAGGTCACTGGCATGTTCATCAGAAAGCATTACGAAACATTGTTGTTCTGTAATGCGTTAACATTGTTCTTTGGTCACTGTTCTGCGATGACCAGAGTATTCCGTAACAGTCACCGCCGTCCGCTGCATCCCTCTGAAGTATTTTGTGTAGCTAAAACATATATACTTATTTATATATCTTAAGAACGGTTCGATGTTAGGCGATGGAAGGAGGTATTCTTGTACTCGTGTTCCAGAATATCGGGACTGTACTCGTGTTCCAGAATATCGGGACTGTACTCGTGTTCCAGAATATCGGGACTGTACTCGTGTTCAATGAAATGTGCTCGTATGCCACAACTATATAAGATACATATGGTATATGTCTCTCATATATTTGTCAACATAGAAATGCCACAGTGTGGTCCTGGCTGGCTGCTCCTTCCGTTACTCCACACGCCTAGGTAAAGGTGGTGACTTTTAGACACGTTAAGAGGCTTTCCCTTCCCATAGCTCATGTTAAGTCTACTAACTACTTTTCATTGGAACACGACCCGGCAATCCGTTTTAAACTAGGTCTTTAATTCCTGCTGGGTGAACAGGGGCGACCAGTTAAGGATCAGTACCCAGGCAATCCAGCCTGGCAAGGGCTCGAACCCGGTCGAAATTCTCTGGCGCTGTGCTGGACGGGCAACAATATGGAAAAGTATCAAGTTATCTACTGAAAACCAAACCCGGTCTCTGACCAGTTCTCCTCGTTGCTGAACTAGTCAACCAGGCTTTGGACGTGGCTGCTCGCAGCCTGACGTATGAATCACAGCCTGGTTGATCAGATATCCTTTGGAGGTGTTTGTCTAGTTCTCTCTTGAACACTGCGAGAGGCCGGCCAGTTATGCCCCTTATGAGTAGAGGAAGCGTGTTGAATAGTCTTGAGTTTTTTATGTTCATACAGTTAAGCGAGGCCAGGTAAGGTCTCGCAGCGTACCTATTGCATTTGTGTCCACTTACGAAACCTGTATATCTTTCCTCAATCGTGGTTGCTTAATCTGTTTATAAAAAATAGTTTAAAAGCTCTGACATTTCAAAACCCAAGGTAATTATTGTTACAGGCAACCTCCTAGCGCTTCTGAGTTCATAAGTTGTTTCTCTAATGCAAACGAAGTTGTCATGATTGGTGAAAGATGTGCAGGTTTCGTAAATGGACACTCTAAGTACTTGATGGATCCTGGTCACAGATTACTATGACGAAGAATGCCTCGAGGAGGATACAGTTTACCCCCGAGAGTATGTAGAAGTTGGTTACCTGGTTGATGGTAGGGAGTTGTTCTACTCCCCAAGCCCGGCCTTGACTTGTGAGAGTTTGGTCCAACAGGCTGTTGCTTGGAGCGGCCCGCAGGCCCACATACCCACCACAGCCCGGTTGGTCCGGCACTCCTTGAAGAAAACTATCTAGTTTCCTCTTAACAATGTCCACGTTTGTTCCGGCAATATTTCTTATATTCGCTGGTTGGACGTTGAACAACCGTGGACCTTTGATGTTTATACAGTGTTCTCTGATTGTGGAAAGGTTGTGAAGGATCACCCACCCTGCCACCTTTGGAGCCGATGGCTTGGTGTTCCTCATCTTGCTGACCCTAGCCGCTCCTTTAAGTACCAAGTGTATCAAAACCAACCCCTCAACAATTATGATCGATACAATCAGCGTCAGTTTTCCGTCAACAAATGTTATCTTGCTCAGTAAACTCGCAGACCGCGGACAGCGTCTGGGTCTCAGCACCACACATCAATATCACACTCTTATTGCCATTCCTCCCCCCAAAAAAAACTCTGATTAAAATTTCATTGAAATATTTGTCCACGATATAAAAACGAACCAGTGACGATACAGTGAAAGCTTACAGTTGTAAAAACAATTCGATAAGACAGTGTTTTGCTTTATTTCCTCTCTCCGCGCGCGCACACACACACACACACACACACACACACACACACAGTGTGTAGGGGCCTGGTAGCCTGGTGGATAGCGCGCAGGGCTCGTAATTCTGTGGCGCGAGTTCGATTCCCGCACCAGACAGAAACAAATGGGCAAAGTTTCTTTCACCCTGAATGCCCCTGTTACCTAGCAGTAAATAGTTACCTGGGAATTAGACAGCTCTTACACACTGCTTCCTGTGGATGTGTGTGGAGAGAGAAAAAAAACAGTAACAGTTGATTGATTAATTGACAGTTGAGAGGCGGGCCGAATGAGCAGCGCTCAACCCCCGCAAGCACAACTAGGTGAACACACACACACGAACTTCTATCTGGTCTCAACTCGTATATTACCAGCCAGCATTTCCCCGGCGTGCGTGGCCTGCAGACACTAGCTGGCTCCCACAGCACAAGGCGCCTCATTAAAGCCTTCAGACCGGGCGGGGAGGAGCGGTGCGGGGAGGAGTGGGGCGGGAAGGAGCGGGGCGGGGAGGAGCGGGGCGGGGAGGAGCGGGGCGGGGTAGCCGTAGCCTCGCCACACACACACATGGGGTGGGTGGGGTGGGGGGCTAATGACTGGATAATTCGTGCAGCAGTGGCCATCATAACCCCATTTGGTCACCCATAACGCTTCCCTAACGTCATCATCGCTGGCCTCGCTTACTCAACTAAACTGGTTTACATCTTTACGTCCTCGTTATCAGGTTAACGTTGCCCTTTTTCACAGCCAAGTGAATATTAACATTAAGGGAACAACTTTTATATATATATATATATATATATATATATATATATATATATATATATATATGTATATTATATATATATATATATATATATATATATGGAAAGAGGAGAGGAGGGGGCAAGTGTTAAGGATCAGGGATGGGGGTGGGAGTGGGGAAGACGTAGATTGATGCATGAATAGGTGGATAGAGGGATAGATCGATGAGTAGATAGGTGATAAATAGATAGATGGATATTTGGATGGATGGACACATGGATAAATAGGTACATGGATTAAGTAGACACATACGAAAATATATTTTTAACAACAAATTTAACAACAATATATTCTCTTACGTGTTAACAAAAATATGTCAATGTTTTTAGCAAGGATTATTGAAGGCGTTAATTACTAACAGAGACGGGGCTTAATTTCGCCTACGTGGACAGTCTTTATATATTGCAGTGTGTTTATGTTTAATTGTCAGGTTGCAACGCTAATTTAGATTTGGTGTCAAGTCCCAAAAGTTTAAGTATAGTGTTTAGTAAACTGAGTAACTACAGTATGATATATAGTAAACTGAGTAACTACAGTATGGTATATAGTAAACTGAGTAACTACAGTATGATATATAGTAAACTGAATAACTACAGTATGGTATATAGTAAACTGAGTAACTACAGTATGATATATAGTAAACTGAGTAACTACAGTATGGTATATAGTAAACTGAGTAACTACAGTATGATATATAGTAAACTGAGTAACTACAGTATGGTATATAGTAAACTGAGTAACTACAGTATGATATATAGTAAACTGAGTAACTACAGTATGGTACATAGTAAACTGAGTAACTACAGTATATCTATTAAAATCTCTTAGCAAATATTCACAAAATTCAAGTTTTGACTCAAATTGGGATTGCTAAGCTCCTCTGACTTTTAACCGCGACATGCTTCCCGGGAGAATAAAGTTCTTCCCTGAAAACTAAAGTGATGATCGTGGTTGGCAGCGAGCGCCATCTATCACTGAGTGTCCCACAGCTCACAACTCTAGGCTACTGTTGTATGTCCTCACATGTTACACTGGGAGATCTTTTTTGTGACTCACAAACTGGTCACCATCAACACACTGTCAGTGATAGCAGTGTGATCCCGCAACTTAACATGACGTGAAAAGCGGCGGTGAAGAGAGCCTCCGACGCGATGGTGATCGAGGCAGGATTAGCTGGGGAGGTCTATAGAGCGTTGCTGGGTGCACCAGTCTGGAGTAAATCACAGTTGGGCAGGCTAGAGGTACTCTACAAGACCCCAGGGTGCAGCCCACCCCGTAATGTTCTGTAAATCTAAATATATAATGTTCAGCTTTAAGAGAGGTGTAATCTCAGCCGTCGCTACATACTGACAATGACCTACATGTTAGCAATGTTAAAGCTGACAGACCAGTTTCTGCACCCCTCTAACTGTCCTGAGTGTAGTGCAGCGCAGTCTGGTGCAGTGTAAGATGAACAGAATGTACTGCAATGCACCGAAGTGCAGTGTTATGTAGTGCAGTGTTTTACAGTATAGTATAGTGTACTAAAGAGCAGTGTAGTGCAGTATAGCGTGAGAGTGAATTTAATTGGATGTATTATCAACAGAATCTGTGTCACTGTAACCAGCGAGGTGTGTCCGTGGTAGGCTGTAGGGCCGGCCTGGCGCCACAGGCCACAAACAACTGTCCTCCCAGGCACCCGGCCCAGCACCCGGCCCAGCACCCGGCCCAGGCACCCGGCCCAGCAACCCTCTCCTAACCCTACACTCCGTGTGGCTTCTTGTTGTTTTATAGATTTAGCTACTCAGAACGAAATGTGCATGTAGCACGGGCTATGGTGAGCCCCGTGTGGTGAGGAGAGTTTTTTTTTATTGTTGCCGCCGGTGGTGGCTAGTTTATTGTGCACCCCATACTCATCCTGTGAGTGGTAGCGCAAAAAGCATTACAGAGGGCACTGAAGGTCTTTATCAGATCTCAACGGAGATTATGATATGAACAATTTCATTTATCCTTCACATCTTATAATTACAATGTCAGCTAGTTACAAAAAATGTTCTATTTCAAGAGCCATATATATTTAAAGTAAGTCATTAGAGCGTCGTGCCTCACAATCGGAGTGCATGCATGTACCACCTACCTTGAACATGTGCGTGCGAGCGAGTGCGTGCGTGCGTGTGTCTGTACCTAGTTAACTCACATAATTGTATTTGTGAGGGACGAGCTACAGCAATCAGGTCCCGTTTCCCAATACCAAATCTTCTTAATACCTGCTTGATTGGGTTCTGGGAGTTCTTCTACTCCCGGTTGGTCCGGAACTTCTTGAAGGAAAACTATCTGGTTTTCTCTTGAAGATGTCCACGGTTGTTCCGGCAATATTTCTTAGGCTCGCTGGGAGGGTGTTGAACAGCCGCGGACCTCTGATGTTTATACAGTGTTCTCTGATTGTGCCTATGGCACCTCTGCTCTTCACTGGTTTTATTCTGCATTTTCTTCATATCGTTCACTCCAGTACGTTATTATTTTACTGTGTAGATTTGGGACCTGGCCTTCCAGTATTTTCCACGTGTATATTATTTGGTATCTCTATCATCTCCTTTCTACCGAGTACATTTGGAAAGCTTTGAGACGATCCCAATAATTTAAGTGCTTTATCGCGTCTATGTATGCCGTACATGTTCTCTGTATTGAGTCTATGTATGCCGTATACATTCTCTGTATTCCCTCTATTTCAGCAATCTCTCCTGCTCTAAAGGGAGAAGTGAGTACTGAGCAGTACTCACTGCTCTGGAAGGAGAAGTAAGTATTGAGCAGTACTCAAGACAGGACAGTAAATTGATTTGAAGAGTACAATCATTGTGATGGGATCCCTGGATTTGAAAGTTCTCGTAATCCACCCTATCATTTTTCCTGGCTGACGCAATATTTGCTTGGTTATGCTCCCTAAACGTTAGGTAGTCGGACATCATTATTCACAAATCCTTTACATGCTGCTTTCCTACTATGGGCAGATTTGATTGTGTTTTGTACCGTGTATTATGTTTAGGGTCCTCATTTTTACCGTACCTGAGTACATGGAAATCACTGTTAAACATGTTATATTCTGTTGCCCTTCTGATGTACTGCTAGAATCTATTCAGCAAAACATCTAAACTATTGGGACCAATTAAAATGCCTAAATGTGTATTCCCTTGACCGCAGGCGGGAGAGATACATAATAATTTACACGTGGAAAATATTAGAAGGGTCCCAAACCTGCACACAGCAATAATACCACATAAGACCAGAAGACATGGCAGGATGTGCAGAATATTCCCGTTGAAAAGCAGAGGTGCAACAGGTACTCTGAGAGAGAACTCTATCAACATCAGAGGCCGGAGACTGTTCAACACGCTTCCACTACACATAAGGGGCATAACTGGCCGACCCCTCGCAGAGCTTAAGAGAGAACTCGATCAACACCTCCAAAGAATACCTGATCAAACAGGCTGTGACTCATACGTCAGGCTGGGAGCAGCCGCGTCCTACAGCCTGGCTGTCCAGTCCTACAACGAAGAGGCCTGGTCGAGGATCGAGCTGCAGGGACGCTAAGCCCCGAAATCAACACAAGGTAACCGCAAGATAAGGTGCATAGGTTCAAGAGTTTATTGGGTAGCACAAACGAACAGTTAAGAATTGGTCCTAGTTAATCCTCCTTAGCCTAGGACCCAAACTCAAGACTAAGTCGTTAGCGAGGCGCAGGGCGAAGGTACTGCTCGTGCGCCACCAGAGACTTCTTAAGGCCTTCCATTTGTTCATTATTTTGACATTAAACAAAGTCTTCACAATGTCTTTGTGGCTCATGAAGGCACTTAAAGAGTCCACACGTCATCTCGTGTTCGTGTGCCACTTACACTAAATAATCTGTCTCTGGTGATCATGTCTTCCCTTGGTTTTTTCTTCGCTTTTCCAACTGAAAAATTCCATTATTTTTGTGGGTTCTTTGAGCCCTATTCTCCAAGGTATTCTTCACAGAAAGTCTCATTTCCTCGCACTGTTTTATGTGTGTCAGTCTTCTACCTCTTGCTCTTTTTCCAGAACAGTGCATTCCTAATTCCACAAAATACTTTAATGCTAATACAAGCGAGCTTCGAAGTCGACTTCTTTTATGCTTAACTTTCTTTATAGTCCATTGACATGTTGGCTTTGGGTGTATAAAACAGCTACGTTGAGAAATAGTGGTGCAATAGGTACGCTGAGAGAGTATATCAACATCAAGGGCCCAAGACTTTTCAATACTCGCCCCCTCCCCCTTCCCCTTCCCCTTCCCCTTCCCTCTCTCTCTCTCTCTCTCTCTCTCCACATAAGGAACATAACTGGCCGACCGCTCGCAGTGTTCAAAAGAGAACTTGGTAAATACCTCTAAAAAGATACCTAATCAATACGATCAGGTATCTTTTCTGATATAGTTTCAATATTTAATTCTTAGACGATGGTTTACGTCGAATGACGTGCAGCTCAGCCGAGATATATATATGCGGCTTACGTCATATACCATTTTTAACTTGAGAAATGTAAGGAAATTGGTTTTGCTTAAAAATCCGTTTATTACTAAGATTTGACATCTTTCTAGCTATTATTCCTAATAAAATGACAACCCATGTTATTGTTCATAACTAATAAAGTTATGAGA
>NC_091170.1:43143749-43241249 GCF_040958095.1 Procambarus clarkii | reverse complement strand
GGCGGCGCCCCCTCCCTGGTGGGTCGTGGGCGGCGCCCCCTTCCTGGTGGGTCGTGGGCGGCACCCCCTCCCTGGTGGGTCGTGGGCGGCGCCCCCTTCCTGGTGGGTTGTGGGCGGCGCCCCCTCCCTGGTGGGTTGTGGGCGGCGCCCCCTTCCTGGTGGGTTGTGGGCGGCGCCCCCTCCCTGGTGGGTCGTGGGCGGCGCCCCCTTCCTGGTGGGTTGTGGGCGGCGCCTCCTTCCTGGTGGGTCGTGGGCGGCGCCCCCCTTCCTGGTGGGTCGTGGGCGGCGCCCACTTCCTGGTGGGTCGTGGGCGGCGCCCTCTTCCTGGTGGGTCGTGGGCGGCGCCCTCTTCCTGGTGGGTCGTGGGCGGCGCCCCCTTCCTGGTGGGTCGTGGGCGGCGCCCCCTCCCTGGAGGGTCGTGGGCGGCGCCCTCTTCCTGGAGGGTCGTGGGCGGCGCCCTCTTCCTGGTGGGTCGTGGGCGGCGCCCCCCTTCCTGGTGGGTCGTGGGCGGCGCCCCCTTCCTGGTGGGTCGTGGGCGGCGCCCTCTTCCTGGTGGGTCGTGGGCGGCGACTCCTCCCTGGAGGGTCGTGGGCGGCGCCCTCTTCCTGGTGGGTCGTGGGCGGCGCCCTCTTCCTGGAGGGTCGTGGGCGGCGCCCTCTTCCTGGTGGGTCGTGGGCGGCGACTCCTCCCTGGAGGGTCGTGGGCGGGGATTGACCCGTTGCTAACTTAGCGTCCCCACGACCCGGTCCGCGACCAGGCCTTCTAAGTAGTCTTACAGGAGGCCAGGCCCCTGTAATTTTAGTTTTAACATGTAAATCTAGTCAAGTCACCACAGGGGCCCGTGCGGCAGAAAATAGACGGACTGCAGAGGCCTAGAGGAAACGCGCCGTGCAAAAAGCTAGAGCAACCTCCACCTCTGCAGTTGCCCCAAACCATATGTTGGGGTGGGGGCTACCCCCACCCACATGTGGGGGTTACTCCCACCCACATGTGGGGGTTACTCCCACCCACATGTGGGGGTTACTCCCACCCACATGTGGGGGTTACTCCCACCCACATGTGGGGGGGGGGGCTATTCCCACATGTGGCTACCCCCCTTTCTCTGGATGTGAGAAAGGCTGTTGGTCCAGACGGGATTTCACCATGGGTACCTGCTTGATGCGGGTTCTGGGAGTTGTTCTACTCCCCAAGCCCGGCCTGAGGCCAGGCTTGACTTGTGAGAGTTGAAAGAGTGTGCAGAGGCACTTTGCTTGCCACTCTCCATAGTGTATAGTAGGTAACTGGAGACGGGAGACCTACCAGAAATATGGAAGACGGCTAATGTGGTCCCAATATACAAAAAGGGATGACAGGCAAGAGGCACTGAACTACAGGCCAGTGTCCTTAACTTGTATACCATGCAAGGTGACGGAGAAGATCGTGAGAAAAAATCTAGTAATACATCTGGAGAGAAGAGACTTCGTGACAACCCATCAACATGGGTTCAGGGAGGGTAAATTTTGCCTTACTGGCTTAATAAAATTCTATGACCAGGTGATAAAGATTAAGCAAGAAAAAGAAGGCTGAGCGGACTGCATTTTTTTTGGACTGTCGGAAAGCCTTTGACACAGTACCCCATAAGAGGCTGGTACATAAGCTGGAGAGACAGGCAGAAGTAACTGGTAAGGTGCTCCAGTGGATAAGGGAGTACCTAAGCAATGGGAAGCAGAGAGTTACAGTGAGGGGTGAGACCTTAGATTGGCGTGAAGTTACCAGTGGAGTCCCACAGGGCTCTGTACTCGGTCCTATCCTGTTTCGGATATATGTAAATGATCTCCCGGAGGGTATAGACTCATTTCTCTCAATGTTTGCTGCAGATGCCAAAATTACGAGAAGGATTAAGACAGAGGAGGCTTCAAGAAGACCTAGGTAAACTGAAGGAATGGTCGAACAAATGATTGTTAGAGTTTAACCCAAGCAAATATAATGTAATGAAGAGAGGTGTAGGGAGCAGGAGGCCAGATACAAGGTATCGTTTGGGAGATGAAATTCTTCAAGAGTCAGAGAGAGAGAAAGACCTGGGGGTTAATATCACGCCAGACCTGTCCCCTGAAGCCCATATCAAGAGGATAACATCAGCAGCATATGCCAGGTTGGCGAACATAAGAACGGCATTTAGAAACTTGTGTAAGGAATCATTCAGAACTTTGTATACCACCTATGTCAGACCAATCCTGTAGAATGCAGCCCCAGCATGAAGTCCATATCCAATCAAGCATAAGACTGAAGTAGAAGGTTCAAAGGTTTGCCACCAGACTAGTACCAGAGCTGAGAGGTATGAGCTACGAGGAGACTCTACGAGAATTAAACCTCACGTCGCTGGAAGACAGAAGAGTTAGGTGGGACATGATCACATACAAGATTTTCAAAGGAATTGATAGGGTAGATAAAGACAGGCTATTTAACACAAGGGGCACACGCACTAGGGGACACAGGTGAAAACTGAGTGCCCAAATGAGCCACAGAGATATTAGAAAGAACTTTTTTAGTGTCACAAATAAAATACATTAGGAAGTGATGTGGTGGAGGCTGATTCCATACACAGCTTCAAATGTAGATATGATAGAGCCCAATAGGCTCAGGAACCTGTACACCAATTGATTGACAGTTGAGAGGCGGGACCAAAGAGCCAGAGCTCAACCCCCGCAAGCACAACTAGGTGAGAACAACTAGGTGTGTACAGGTGTCCCGTGTGTGTGGGCGAGACTTCCCCCACCCGGACTGGTCTCATCCTCCGTCATCTGGCACACAACCACCGACCTTCAGCCTGATGCATTGAAGTCATGGTCATCTTCGCATCCGAACATCATCAATTTTAGTTGTTAAATGTGTGTCTGGCTCATCAGTGGTGTTCTCATCTAAGACACTTACTACAGCCGAGTGAGGTGGGAGGGAGCCGGTCGGCCCAGCGGACAGCACGCTGGACTTGTGATCCTGTGGGCCTGGGTTCGATCCCAGGCGCCGGCGAGAAACATTGGGCAGAGTTTCTTTCACCCTATGCCTCTGTTACCTAGCAGTAAAATAGGTACCTGGGTGTTAATCAGCTGTCACGGGCTGCTTCCTGGGGGTGGAGGCCTGGTCGAGGGGACACTAAGCCCCGAAATCATCTCAAGATAACCTCAAGATAACCTGACAGCGTTGATGGCTTTGTCAATCACACGCTCCAGCCACCTTCGTTATTTATAATAAATTAAACGTTAATTTCATTACTGAATCTTAAATGTAAGAATTATTATTAAGTATAAGAATATGTCTCATGATCAAGTATGATATTCCAGTCTTTGACATTTTGGAAAAATGTATTTGGTTTCAGCGCCTTGTCTTGGGCTCCCATCTCGCAGTCACAACCACGGGCACCCTGGGTGTACCCTCTTGTGACGTGAAGTGACTAGGAGACACCCGAGCCTCTGGGGGAGCCTCTGGGGGAGCCTCTGGGGAATGCCTCTGGGAAAGCCTCTGGGGGATGCCTCTGGGAAAGCCTCTGGGGGATGCCTCTGGGAAAGCCTCTGGGGGATGCCTCTGGGAAAGCCTCTGGGGAATGCCTCTGGGAAAGCCTCTGGGGGATGCCTCTGGGAAAGCCTCTGGGGGATGCCTCTGGGAAAGCCTCTGGGGGATGCCTCTGGGAAAGCCTCTGGGGGATGCCTCTGGGAAAGCCTCTGGGGGATGCCTCTGGGAAAGCCTCTGGGGGATGCCTCTGGGAAAGCCTCTGGGGAATGCCTCTGGGGGAGCCTCTGGGGGATGCCTCTGGGAAAGCCTCTGGGGGAGCCTCTGGGGGATGCCTCTGGGAAAGCCTCTGGGGGATGCCTCTGGGGAAGCCTCTGGGGGGATGCCTCTGGGGAAGCCTCTGGGGGGATGCCTCTGGGAGAGCCTCTGGGAGAGCCTCTGATGGCGCCTCTGAGGGACCACTAATGTAATATGCAACAGGCCATCCTGTCATCGGTGTGAAGTTCACACCATCTTAGTCAACTACTGACCACACGGAGAGTACAAGTCTGGGCTTACAGTCCACCTGGCCGTCCAGGTATAATTAACATACACGGGGTGGGAGTTTAAATATCAGTTTATTTAATTACTTATACGAGGTATCCTTATGGTTCCCTGTTCGAGGCGCGCGCACACAATTGATGACGTACGGGCCAAAGGAGCAGTACTGTCGAATCACAGTACAAGTTATCTTCTCCGGCGTTCAGAACGTCTATAAACTGATGTACTAAATTGTCAAAACCTAATCTAACCCAGGGCCCATGAATAGAAAACGGGACATCACGTCAATTTTCGTACCTCAGTGTTTGGCCTTAGGGGATTTATACGTAAAAGGCGATGTATTATTCGAGAGGCCGGGTTGTACCGTGGACAATCTGTTGTACCGTGGACTACACCCTGCCTGAGGTGCATGGTGCTCACCGCCCAACCCGTTCTCGCACTTTCTTACAGTCAATATTGACTTATTTAATACGTGCATATGTGACATACTAAACATACTAGTTTACCTTGAAAAGCTTCATAGAAAACACCGACCTTACCTAACCTTCTTAGTATGTTAAGATAAGCATCTTATTGCTTCGTAATTACAATTATTACTTAACCTATACCTATAATAGGTTAAGTAATAATTGTAATTACGAAGCAATAAGATGCTTATCTTAACATACTAAGAAGGATAGGTAAGGTCGGTGTTTTCTATGAAGCTTTTCAAGGTAAACTAATATGTTTAGTATGTCACATATGCACGTATTAAATAACTCAATATTGACTATACGAAAGTGCGAGAACGGGTTGCACCCCCACAGGTCCGTGCACCACACATCACCCCTTCACTCTCGCTATTGTTGTTTACGATTTAGCTAATCGATATACCATTTCCACGTAGCACGGGCTATAGTGATCCCGTAACCTTCACCCTCTATACTTCCATCTTTTATATAACTTAGAACAAATCCACAAGGGCCGTGACGAGGATTCGAACCTGCGTCCGAGAGCATCCCCATTTTAACACGTGGTTTGTGGTCCGTGTGAGGTCCTGCGTTGTGTTGTGATCTAGACCGGTAATCACAAGGGGACTAGCAAGGCTACAACGCACTCATCATTATCTCTTACACACTTCACCTGGCCGGACCTGGCCGCTGTCAGGCCCTGTAGGCCTAAGTTCTCACTGTCTACTGATAGACTGGTTGTCGCCGCGACCAGGCTGCTTAATACCTGCTTGATGGGGTTCTGGGAGTTCTTCTACTCCCCAAGCCCGGCCCGAGGCCAAGCTTGACTTGTGAGAGTTTGGTCCACCAGGCATGTACCACTGTTCTTCTGTTCTCTAGTTACATATCGACGTTTGAGAGGCGAGACTCAAGAGCTGGAATTCATTCCTCGCAAGCAAAACTAGCGAAGTGTCAATCAACCATCAACACAGGGTGAGGGGGGGGGGGAGGACCCAAGAGCCGGAGTTCAACCCCCGCAAGCACAAGACAACGTTACCACCCCACACAACCAACTACAGTCCACAACCACACAAGAGAAATCATCAGTGTGTTCTAATAATACACTGGCCATTCCGGCTTTTTTATCTTTAAAATCAGTCATCAAAACTAAAATAAAAATAGTAAACAGTTCCACCAAATCGATAAACCATTAACGGGAACAAATAAAATGTTTGTTTGTGGAAATATAGTTTCAACACACGTGTTACTTTTATCAGTTGGTATGTTTGTAAACAATACTTTGACTAAGTGGCGGGCCCTGCTGTGACAGGTGTTTGTAACACGTGGTTGAGGTCCCTGCTCTGTGACAGGTGTTTGTAACACGTGTTTGTGGTCCCTGCTCTGTGACAGGTGTTTGTAACACGTGGTTGTGGTCCCTGCTGTGACAGGTGTTTGTAACACGTGGTTGTGATCCCTGCTGTGACAGGTGTTTGTAACACGTGGTTGTGGTCCCTGCTCTGTGACAGGTGTTTGTAACACGTGGTTGTAGTCCCTGCTCTGTGCCAGGTGTTTGTAACACGTGGTTGTAGTCCCTGCTCTGTGCCAGGTGTTTGTAACACGTGGTTGTAGTCCCTGCTCTGTGCCAGGTGTTTGTAACACGTGGTTGTAGTCCCTGCTCTGTGCCAGGTGTTTGTAACACGTGGTTGTAGTCCCTGCTCTGTGCCAGGTGTTTGTAACACGTGGTTGAGGTCCCTGCTCTGTGCCAGGTGTTTGTAACACGTGGTTGTAGTCCCTGCTCTGTGCCAGGTGTTTGTAACACGTGGTTGTAGTCCCTGCTCTGTGCCAGGTGTTTGTAACACGTGGTTGTGATCCCTGCTGTGACAGGTGTTTGTAACACGTGGTTGTAGTCCCTGCTCTGTGCCAGGTGTTTGTAACACGTGGTTGAGGTCCCTGCTCTGTGCCAGGTGTTTGTAACACGTGGTTGTAGTCCCTGCTCTGTGCCAGGTGTTTGTAACACGTGGTTGAGGTCCCTGCTCTGTGACAGGTGTTTGTAACACGTGGTTGGGGTCCCTGCTCTGTGACAGATGTTTGTAACACGTGGTTGGGTCCCTGCTCTGTGACAGGTGTTTGTAACACGTGGTTGGGGTCCCTGATCTGTGACAGGTGTTTGTAACACGTGGTTGGGGTCCCTGCTCTGTGACAGGTGTTTGTAACACGTGGTTGGGGTCCCTGCTCTGTGACAGGTGTTTGTAACACGTAGTTGGGGTCCCTGCTCTGTGCCAGGTGTTGTGGCTTGTCCCCAAAGAGGCCTCAGCCGTCCTGGTTGACCTGATTCAGACTTCCTTATGATAAGTCACATCAGTGAGGCTGATGCTGGTAGCGCCTGGTAGCATTTCCACAAATGTGACCAGAGGGAGCCTGTCGGCCGAGCGGACAGCACGCTGGACTTGTGATCCTGTGGTCCTGGGTTCGATCCCAGGCGCCGGCGAGAAACAATGGGCAGAGTTTCTTTCACCCTATGCCCCTGTTACCTAGCAGTAAAATAGGTACCTGGGTGTTAGTCAGCTGTCACGGGCTGCTTCCTGGGGGTGGAGGCGTGGTCGAGGACCGGGCCGCGGGGACACTAAAAAGCCCCGAAATCATCAAGATAACCTCAAGATATGATGTTATTACGCACAAAATGCGTACAAAAGGAATTACAGGCAAAGTAGGGAGATGGATCTTCAACTTCCCAACGAACAGAACGCAGAGTGTAATAGTCAACACAATAATATCCGGATCATCTACTGTGAAGAACTCAGTCCCCCAAAGTACCGTGGTTGCTCCGGTAATTTTTCTCGTCCTAATATCAGACATAGACGGCCATAAACTACAGCACTGTATCATCGTTTGCAGATGACACTAGGATTTTCATGCGAGTAGACCTCCATTCTGATACCAAAGATGATACGTTTCAAGACACTGGCGCTCTCTAGGGTGGAATATTGTTGTACACTAACAGCCCCATTCAGAGCCGGAGAAATTGCTGATTTGGAGTGTGCGCAAAGATCCTTTACCGCTAGAATCCACTCTATAAGTAATTTTAATTATTGGGTTCGATTATGTGTATCAAAATCTGTATTCTCTAGAACCCAGGCGAGAGAGAAATAATACGTGGAAAATAGTAGAGGGGCTGGTCCCAAGCCTGCACACAGAAATAACATCACATGAGACCAGAAGGCATGGCAGGATGTGCAGAATACCCCCGTTGAAAAGCAGAGGTGCAACAGGTACTCTGAGAGAGAACTCTATCAACATCAGAAGCCCGAGACTGTTCAACACGCTTCCACTACACATAAGGGGCATAACTGGCCGACCCCTCACAGTGTTCAAGAGAGAACTGGATAAGCACCTCCTGAAAATACCTGATCAACCAGGCTGTGATTCATACGTCAGGCTGCGACCAGCCGCGTCCAACAGTCTGGTTGACCAGACGACCAACCGGGAGGCATGGTTGGAGACCGGGCCGCAGGACCATTGATCCCCGGAACCTTTACAAGATAGCCACAAGGTAGGTAGCGTCCCACAGGCCTAAATAGCCATAACAACCCGGCCGATCAGGCAGCTCTTGCAGGAATTTATCTAGAAATCTGAAGTTTTGGATCTCCAAGGTTCACCAAATTTTCGATATTTATAACTCATGTTCTTCAATAATACAATTTCTAATTCTGCAACAATGTAGTCCTCACATATCCACCAAAATCCGGTTGGTCAGGCACTTCTTACACGAACGTGTCTAATTGTTGCTTGAAAACGTCCACTTTTGTTTCGGCATCATTTCTTGTAAGTAATGGTAATGTCTTCTCACAGAGACAATAACATAAGATAAAAACCCACACTTGTGTATTTGTGAAATTGATGTAAACAATTACACTAAGTCTATCGCACTCGTCTGAGTGCTTTGTCAAGGTCTAAGGTCAGAACGAGACTTACATCTCAACGACAAATGAGGCTGCTACTGAGGATCCAATCCTCTTATTCTTCTTATTCTAAGAAGGATAAACTACTTCTTTTCCTTCTTATTCTTGGAAGGATAAGAGGCCGCGTTGGTCCTCGGGCCACAGGCAACGACAGTCTGGGTGTTCAGGCGGTCAGCAGGGAAGCCTGGCCTCAGGAAAGGATGTTGAAGGATAGAAAAACTCTCCGATGGGACCACACCTGTCCTTTACATTCTCAACTAATATGACTGACTTTAGTCTTTGGCATTGTTATTTGCACTGATCCAAGATACTCTTCTGAAATATACTAGTGGTACACCCTCCCCTAAAGCTACCAGTGTGTATGACACCCTCCCCTAAAGCTACCAGTGTGTATGACACCCTCCCCTAAAGCTACCAGTGTGCATGACACCCTCCCCTAAAGCTACCAGTGTGTATGACACCCTCCCCTAAAGCTACCAGTGTGTATGACACCCTCCCCTAAAGCTACCAGTGTGTATGACACCCTCCCCTAAAGCTACCAGTGTGCATGACACCCTCCCCTAAAGCTACCAGTGTGTATGACACCCTCCCCTAAAGCTACCAGTGTGTATAACACCCTCCCCTAAAGCTACCAGTGTGCATGACACCCTCCCCTAAAGCTACCAGTGTGTATGACACCCTCCCCTAAAGCTACCAGTGTGCATGACACCCTCCCCTAAAGCTACCAGTGTGCATGACACCTTCCAATAAAAAGTACATGTGTACATGATATTCTGACTAATATGATATCGGATGATGCTTTTCATCCCCCCTTTCATATGTTACGTGTATATAGAGTGACCAACCACGCATAATGGTAAGTCTTTTTCACTCCTGATTACTTGCCGTTATTACTGCACTCTCAACAACTAGTCCTTACGTGCATCACAAGTTTAACTCTGCTGCTCTCAAGACTACTGTGATGCCAGTGGTGTTCAGGGCAGCTGTCAACACAGTACACTCTTGAGTTTAGTCTCTGGTCTAGACGTGCTCGAGGTATTGTGTCGACAAGCGACTCTTGTATATACAACATTCTAAGTGGTTGGTTGAATTGTTGTTACCGTAACAGGTGAGCAGAACTGGTTGTTGGTGACATACTTGGTGTGTGTTATACAATATAACACACAACAAGTGTGTGTGTCATCAGCAGGCTGAGTGCGTATACTGCAGTGTTATACAGTGCTCGACAGTGTTATACCACAGAAGTTCATCCTATATGATATAGGGTGAGCAGCTGTGGTATAACACACTATGTTATCTGGATATATGTTGGGGGAGGGGAGGGCCGTCTACACACACACACACACACACACACACACACACACACACACACACACACACACACACACACACACACAGCTTATAATCTTCCGCCAGGATTCTGCCTCACACTCTTGTTACCAAGATTATCTGGGAGTACTCTGCCACTCTGCTCATATACTCCCAACCCACTCATTCCTCGGCCACCAGCCCACTTGCTCCTCGGCCACCAGCCCACTTGCTCCTCGGCCACCAGCCCACTCATTCCTCGGCCACCAGCCCACTTGCTCCTCGGCCACCAGCCCACTTGCTCCTCGGCTACCAGCCCACTACCACAAATAAACTACCTGAGCGCTGTTAAAACTACATTAGTTCTTGTATGGTCCCAATCTCATTCTCTGGCCCGGCCCCCAATCCAGCCTGTAACTTACCTGCAGAATGTGATCGTTCACAACCTCTTACCTAAGGATAGACGGAAAGACATTGGGATACTAAGACCACACTACCTACCTATATGTTGTCTACATGCTGTTGGTTCCGAGTAGCTCAGTCTCCGACCTGGTTGATACCTGGTTGATGGGGTTCTGGGAGTTCTTCTTCTCCCCAAGCCCGGCCCGAGGCCAGGCTTGACTTGTGAGAGTTTGGTCCACCAGGCTGTTGCTTGGAGCGGCCCGCAGGCCCACATACCCACCACAGCCCGGTTGGTCCGACACTCCTTGGAGGAAACGATTTAGTTTCTTCTTGAAGATGTCCATGATTGTTCCGGCAATGTTTCTTATGCTCGCTGGGAGGGTGTTGAACAACCGTGGACCTCTGATGTTTATACAGTGTTCTCTGATTGTACCTATGGCACCTCTGCTCTTCACTGGTTCTATTCTGCATTTTCTTCCATGTCGTTCACTCCAGTACGTTGTTATTTTACTGTGTAGATTTGGTACTTGGCCCTCCAGTATTTTCCAGGTGTATATTATTTAATATCTCTCTCGACCAGGCCTCGTGGGTGGTAGACTGGTCAACCAGGCTGTTAGACGCACTTCCTCGCAGCCTGACTTATGAATCACCGCCTGGTTTATCAGGAATCCTTTGGAGGTGTTTGTAGAATTCTCTCTTGAACACTGTGAGAGTCCGGCCAGTTATGCCCCTTATGTGTAGCGAGAGTGTTGAAAAGTTTTCGGCCCTTCAAGTTGATAGAGTTCTCCCTCAGGGTACCTGTTGCTCGTCTGCTGTAATTGTTCAGATTTGGAACCAGTTCCTCTAATATTTTCGGAGTGTAAATTATTATGTACATGTGTCACCCAAAAATAATAAAGAAGTATATAATATTTCTATATTTCAAAAAAAACTGCTAGCTTATAACGGCCCTGGAGCGAGAGGACGTGAAGACTGACACAATCAGGTCACAGTCCTGTTTGTCTGTCCTCTTACAAAGAACGTCGCTGTTCGCCCGTCTGCGTTACATAGCGCCTGTCTTACTAGAAAATGGAAGCGGCTGGCTTAAGTGACGTACTGTCCCGTTTTCTGTTTTGGGTCCTCTGGTAAGTTAGGAGAGGACACTTTATATTGACCGTTTTCTTGACGTTGGGAAATGTTAGGAGGACGGACTGCAAGTAGTGGTGCAGGCCGTCCTCCTAAGGTTTCCCAACGTCAAGAAAACGATCAATGTTAAGTGTCCTCTCCTAACCTACCAGAGGACCCAAAACAGAAAATGGACAGTACGCCACTTTCGCCAGCCGTTTCCATTTTTTAATACGACAATTGTTGGCTTCATGTAACGCATACGAACGAAAAACGACGTCCTTTGTAAGAGGAAGGACCTACTACCACTCGTAAGAAATCGTGCCGTAAGACCTCTGAAGACCACCATCCAGAAACGTAAACTCGTAAGATGGTGGTGGACACGAGAGAGGAAGTCTCCAGAGACAAGACCACCGGGCGGGAGGCGGCGGTAACACCTATGAACACCCTACCAAATAAGGACTGGATTAAGTGATATGAAAGGATTGCTTCTCTGTATCTATCATAGGATGTCAAGCCTCAGGAAGAGGACCAGGACACCGTTGTTGTTGTTGTTAAAGATTCGCTACCCGGAACAAAAAATTCCAAGTAGCACGGGCTATGGAGAGCCAAAAAATGGGTCGAGACGCACTATAGAGCAGGAGAGCGGGTTGAATCACACTATATGGGCAGAAGAGCGAACCGAGACGCACTATAGAAACATGATATTATGGAGCTTGGAATCACAGAACCAGAGGAGTAACCATAATTAACACACACATCTCTCTCACTAAGCTCGGCTGTCCAGGCTGCAAGCCTGAGAGAGATTCCTGCAACGAAGTACATGCAGCCCATCAGGTTGCATGCAGCCCATACAGAGGAGACCCAAGTGTGTGTGTGACAACAACAACAAAATCACTAATCAGAACAGCATAACCCTTAAGCTTGGACGGTGCACCATTAAACCAGGGAAGCACCTAGAGTTACGTTTATGCATGAGCAGGCCTCTGCTCACATTTTAATACCTACCATCATATTCTTGACGGCGTCGCGAGACTCCCGCGCACAGTTTGCTCATCAAAAGGTCAGAAATAAGACGTTGCTGAGGTGAAATGTGGAGTCAGAATTCGGTGCATTTTCGTGAGACATGCAGCTTGCTTCCCCTGGTGTTTGACGTCGTTGGGGCTGTGATTGATCTAACCTCACCTTCATACCTTCTCGACGATGCCTTCCCATATTATCAGACCTAAATCGACGCCTGTTTCAGTTCACCTGTACTATATGTAGTCAGCTTCTGGAGGCATTGGACTCCTCAAGCCCGATTTAAAACTATAGCCACGTGTTCAAATTTACTTAACCTACTGTAAACATTTCAGTAACACATCACCCTGGTACATTGTTTACCTAAAAAACACTAGCTGACAGCGAGTTCCTAAACCCATTATGTTGTTCTGTAACCTCTTCACTGCCGTCCATATGATAACTATAAGCTCTATAAACAACATAAAATCAAATCAAGCCCAGCTTCAGAATGTAAGTTCAACTACAGACCAAGATTGATCAATTCAATTAAAGACCATGATTGATCAATTCAACTACAGATCAAGATTGACAAGTTCAACTGCAGCTGAAGATGGATCAGTTCAGTTAAAGTTCGAACCATTCAGGTCAATCATCTTGCCTTTCCTATTGATCTGTCACCTGGCACACGGACGGTGTCTTGTCTAAAATGGACACGGACCTGCCTCCGTGTTATAACAGTGGGGGGGGGGGGGGGGGGCACGGGGCGCCGCAGCGTCTGTGGGAGAGTACAGCACCAGCCTGGCGCCTGGGGTGCCTCACTACACCTCCCCTCACTGACGCCTGGGGTGCCTCACCACACCTCCCCTCACTGACGCCTGGGGTGCCTCCCCACACCTCCCCTCACTGACGCCTGGGGTGCCTCACCACACCTCCCCTCACTGACGCCTGGGGTGCCTCACCACACCTCCCCTCACTGACGCCTGGGGTGCCTCACTACACCTCCCCTCACAGGCGCCTGGGGTGCCTCACCACACCTCCCCTCACTGACGCCTGGGGTGCCTCACCACACCTCCCCTCACTGGCGCCTGAGCATACCTGGAGAGGGTTCTGTGAGTTCTTCTACTCCCAGAGCCCGGCTTGAGGCCAGGCTCGACTTGTGATAACTTGATCCAACAGGCTGTTGCTTGAAGCGGCCCACATACCCACTATAGCCTGGTTGGCCCGGCACTTCTTGTAAGAACTTATCGAAGTGCCTCTTGACTACATTCCCCTTTGTTCCAGCAATATTTCTAATGCTTGCTGGGAGGGTGTTGAACAGCTGTGGACCTCTTATGTTTAGACAGTGTTCTCTGATTGTGCCTATGGCACTTCTACTCTTCACTGGTTCTATTTCGCATTTCCTTTCGTATCTTTCGTTCCAGTATGTTGTTATTCTACTGTGCAAATTTGGGACCTGGCCCTCCAGTATCTTCCATGTATATATTATTTGATAGTTCTCTCGTCTCCTTTCCAAAAGAGTACATTTTTAGAGTTTTGAGACGGTCCCAATAATTTAGATGTGTTATCGTGTCTATGCGTGCCGTATATGTTCTATGTTTTCCCTCTAATTCAGAGATCTCTCCTGCTCTGAAGAGGGAAGTTTAAATAATATTAGCATTACTGTGGGGTCTCTGGATTTGAACGTTCTCATAATCCATCCTATAATTTTCCTGGCCGCCGTTATATTTGCACGGTTATGTTCAAAAAATGTCAGGTCGTCAGACATCATAATTCCCAGATCTTTTACATGTTGCTTTCCTTCTATGAGTAGGTCTGATTTTGTCCTATACCCTGTGTTTCGTTTAACCTCCTCGATTTCCACCATACCTCAGTACCTGGAACTTGTCACTGTTAAACATCACGTTATTTTCAGTTGCGCAGTCGAAGACCTTATTAATATCTGCATGCAGTTTTTCAGTGTCTTCTACAGAGGAAATTTTCATGCTTATTCTTTTATCATCTACAAAGATTGACAGGAAGCTGTGTCTAGTGTTTTTGTTTATATCCGAGATAAGAATGAGAAATAACAGCGGTGCAAGGACTGTGCCCTGAGGTACAGAGTTTTTCACTGCACTTGGGTTTAATCTTACTTGATTTACCGTCACTATTCTGTTTGATAGAAAGTTGAAAATTCAACGCCCCATTTTACCCGTAATAGTGGGAAATCTATTGAACTCACAAGAGTCACGGAGATATTAGAAAGAATTGTTTTGATGTCAAGAGTATTTAACAAATGGAATGCATCAAGAAGTGATGTGGTGGATGCAGACTCCATACACAGTTTCAAATATAGCAATGATAGAGCCCAGTAGACTCAGGAATCTGTACACCAGTTGATTGACAGTCGAGAGGCGGGACCAAAGAGCTCAACCCCCGCAAGCACAACTAGGTAAGTAGATACACGCGCAAAAAAAATATACAATTCCTTTCTGAAACCTCGACCCTTAGCACTGCCGACCCCCCCCCTCCCCCCAACACATCTGAATAAAAACGACTAGATGCCGTGTAAAGCATTAAGACCAAAACATTGCCAGGAGTATCCATGTTTCCCAGAATCTGCTTCAATTCCAGCGAACTCGAGCTGCGTTTAAATGGTGGGAGGTGGTCCAGCAACTGGGGGGTGGTCCAGCAACTGAGGGGTGAGCCAGCAACTGGGGGGTGGTCCAGCAACTGGGAGGTGGGCCAGCAACTGGGGGGTGGTCCAGCAACTGGGGGGTGGGCCAGCAACTGGGGGGTGGGCCAGCAACTGGGGGGTGGTCCAGCAACTGGGGGGTGGGCCAGCAACTGGGGGGTGGGCCAGCAACTGGGAGGAGAACCAGCAACTGGGAGGAGAACCAGCAACTGGGAGGAGAACCAGCAACTGGGAGGAGAACCAGCAACTGGGAGGAGAACCAGCAACTGGGAGGAGAACCAGCAACTGGGAGGAGAACCAGCAACTGGGAGGAGAACCAGCAACTGGGAGGAGAACCAGCAACTGGGAGGAGAACCAGCAACTGGGAGGAGAACCAGCAACTGGGAGGAGAACCAGCAACTGGGAGATGAACCAGCAACTGGGAGGTGGTCCAGCAACTGGGAGGAGAACCAGCAACTGGGAGGAGAACCAGCAACTGGGAGGTGGTCCAGCAACTGGGAGAACCAGCAACTGGGAGGAGAACCAGCAACTAGGAGATGAACCAGCAACTGGGAGGTGGTCCAGCAACTGGGAGGTGGTCCAGCAACTGGGAGGTGGTCCAGCAACTGGGAGGAGAACCAGCAACTGGGAGGAGAACCAGCAACTGGGAGGTGGTCCAGCAACTGGGAGGAGAACCAGCAACTGGGAGGAGAACCAGCAACTGGGAGGTGGTCCAGCAACTGGGAGAACCAGCAACTGGGAGGAGAACCAGCAACTAGGAGATGAACCAGCAACTGGGAGGTGGTCCAGCAACTGGGAGGAGAACCAGCAACTGGGAGGAGAACCAGCAACTGGGAGGTGGTCCAGCAACTGGGAGGAGAACCAGCAACTGGGAGATGAACCAGCAACTGGGAGGTGGTCCAGCAACTGGGAGGTATTTGAGGAGAGTTACAGCCTGGACATGGGAGTTACATCAGAGTTACAGCCTTGCCCATCAGGCCAGAACCCTCGACTAAAATCGTTGCTACACCAATTTCCAGTTCCGGTGGAAGAGATGCTTCGTACACCAGACCGTAATAAATGCAGAGAAGTTGTTGTGTCCCATATAGTCGGGCATTTATGCTTTCTCAGATGTCAGGTTGTATCTATCCTTAACCCTTGTAACCTATCCTTAAATAGGTTGCCAGGAGTGGAGTGGCGCGCCACTATGAAGGGCAGCGCCGGAGAGGCAGTTGTGTGACAACACCAACAGTTAGATGATCCGGCTATTGTTTAGGTTTTGGTCTCGGGGCGAGGAGCTGGCCGGGGGCGAGGAGCTGGCCGGGGGCGAGGAGCTGGCCGGGGGCGAGGAGCTGGTCGGGGGCGAGGAGCTGGCCGGGGTGTGACACCGGACTTGCGATGCACAGATCCTCCTGTGCTGTAAATGTTAAGATTAACAAAACCCTGATGTATCACTCGAGAGATGGACGCCCTCGCCGGCTGTGGCAGTGCTACAGGAAGCACAGTGACGCTTTGCGATTAAAAAAAAAGCAGAACAAGATTGCAGAAAATATCACGAGAACGTGGCTGAAAACCTGTATAACCCAGCCCACACACATGAACCCAGCCCACACACATGAACCCAGCCCACACACACATGAACCCAGCCCACACACATGAACCCAGCACACACACACATGAACCCAGCCCACACACCAGGGAGACGGTAGGAGACACACGCGATTAGTGAGGTCCGCGGAAATTCGTCAATTTCTCGGGACATTGAAGGAGTATAGAGGCTAGATCATAGTATTTGGCCTCTCGCAGTGTGTAGCTTGCAGGGTGCAACATAGCATAGTCATATCGCTAGCGATAGTGCGAAGATTTGGCGAAGAAACCGAAAGTGGAGCTAGGGCATCACCGGTGCATGTGAGTGTGTGACCTGACCGGGTGGGACGACCCGCCGTGGAGCTACCTGATTGTGCTGTGAGTGGTGACTGTGATCAGTGGTACAGTGAATTAGTGAACTGTCACATAACGATACAGTGACTGACTCCAGAGCTTTGTGTAGACAGAGAAGAACGACCTCATCAATCTACCAGAACTTAGTGAATCACCTAGTGGGAGACAACGAAGGATAACCATCGTCATCATACATCGCCCTGCCCTTACTCATCTGGTTGTGTGAGCGGGAGGCAGTCTGGTATGTACCCCTCTCTGGTCAATTAATCAGGTGTACAGATTGAGGTAAAAGATTATCAAATTCTCGTTCAGGATATCATATATATTTAAAAATCTCAGAGTGGCTCATTTAGGCAGAGGTAACGCATAAGGGATATCTTGACACATACAAGCACGCCCGCCCACGTACGTATCCACGCACACAAGTGTGCACACGCTAAAACAGACACACACACACGTGCACACACACACACACACACACACAATTGTTCAGTCAGGGGAAAAGGCATTAACACCTGGGATAGGACCTTACTATCCCCCCCCCTCTTGACCCCACCATCTGACCTGACCTGACTCAGTCGCCATCTCCACCCCCCCCCACCCCCAGTCCCCCGCATCGCCCATACACACACTCTTCCCCTCCCCACTCTCCCTCTCTCCCACTCCCTCTCTCCCACTCCCACTATCTCTCTCCTGCTCTCTCTCTCCTGCTCTCTCTCTCTCTCTCTCTCTCTCTCTCTCTCTCTCTCTCTCTCTCTCTCTCTCTCTCTCTCTCTCTCTCTCTCCCTCCCTCCCTCCCTCCCCCTCTCCCTCCCTCTCTTTCCTTCCCCCTCCCTCCCCCTCTCCCTCCCTCTCTTTCCTTCCCCCTCCCTCTCTGCCCACACACACACACACCTTCCCCCCTCTCTCCCTCACCCGCTCTCTCCCTCACCCGCTCTCTCCTCACCCGCTCTCTCCCTCACCCGCTCTCTCCCTCACCCACTCTCTCCCTCTCCTCTCTCTCCCTCCCGCCTCTCTCTCCATCTCCTCCCCCCCCTCCCCTTCTACTTTCTTCTCACTTCAGTGGAAGGGTTGGATCCCCCCCCACCCACCCATTTATCTCTCCCTTTATCACTCCCTTTCTCTCTCTTTCTCTCTCTCTCTTTCTCTCTCTCTTCCTCTCTCTCTCTCTCCCCTCCCCCATCCCAACAGGGTCAAACATGGCAGCCAGAGGTCCCAGGGGAACAGGAAAGAGCCAAGGTGACGAGATGAAGGAAATGTTCGCCCAGTTTCTGGAGGACATCAAGAGTGAGATGCAAGAAATGATGCAGGAAATGAAGAACGAAATAGGCAACCTGAAAAGAGAGCTGACAGCAGCAAAGGAGGAGATTAGAGCCCTCAAAGAGAATTGTATCGAGGCTGAGAATCAGAAAACCACCCAGGGAGAAGGTGGTAATAGTTTTCTGGATGAGAATGCCACAATAAAAGCAACATTTGCGGAAATACTAAAAAAAAATAACTCTGAAGTAATGACTGCAGTGATGGAGGTGGCCATGAAAGCAGCCACCTCGCAGGAGGCGGCACGCTCCACTAGCCAACTGCTGGAAAGGAACAGATCAGTGGTTGCTGTGGGTATTAAGGAGCAGGAAGGATCTAATAGGACAGAGTGGAATGACAAGGACAAAGCAGCAGTGAATGAAGTACTAAAGGCACTAGACATGTGCCAGCACCATAGCCCACACACATGAACCCAGCCCACACACACATGAACCCAGCCCACACACATGAACCCAGCCCACACACACATGAACCCAGCCCACACACACATGAACCCAGCCCACACACATGAACCCAGCCCACACACATGAACCCAGCCCACACACATGAACCCAGCCCACACACATGAACCCAGCCCACACACATGAACCCAGCCCACACACATGAACCCAGCCCACACACATGAACCCAGCCCACACACATGAACCCAGCCCACACACATGAACCCAGCCCACACACATGAACCCAGCCCACACACATGAACCCAGCCCACACATACAAGAAAGGAAAGTTGTGAGGGTGTCGACCCGTCCTAAACTCTTTCCAAGGTCCGTTCTGCACATCAGTACTGTTCCATTGACCAAGAAGCACACAAAAACGTTCTGTTACTGCTGCTGTTTTCATTCTGGCCGGCGCAAGTCCCATTCCCCTCCCGACCCTACTCTTTACGACTGGAAAAAACAAATGAAGGTGGAGGGGGGTCGTGAAGATATAAAGTTTTGTGTCAAGCCGGCAGTATGGGGAGGCGAGCAGCGTGCTATTGATCAGGACCATGGCGGCTCCTCCACCAGGTAGACCTACCTGGTTGACACCAGCCCCCCACCCCACCTACCAGGCTGACACCAGCCCCCCACCCCCCCTACCTGGATGACACCAGCCCCCCACCCCCCCTACCTGGCTGACACCAGCCCCCCACCCCCCCTACCTGGCTGACACCAGCCCCCCACCCCCCTTACCTGGCTGACACCAGCCCCCCACCCCCCTACCTGGCTGACACCAGCCCCCCACCCCCCCTACCTGGCTGACACCAGCCCCCCACCCCCCCTACCTGGCTGACACCAGCCCCCCACCCACCTACCCCAGACCTCCCCTCCATCACACATAAGCCATCCCTCCAACCCCCTCGCACATTGTTTTGTATTACAGCCGCTCGCATAGTTCCATTGATCAGGTGGTGACCGACGTTAGAGGGGGGGATATAGAACACGTTTCTAAAGCTCAGTAAATGTCACGTGATCTTTTTGTTGGCTCAAACTGTCTCGACGGCCCAGTCTCTGACCGACGCTACGGGTTAACGGTCTTATCACTCAGCCAGTTACACGCTGGCCAACGCAGTTTGACGTATGAATCACCGCCCAATTGATCATATACCCTTCGGAGATATTTGTCAAGTTCCCATCTTGATCGCCGAAAAATGGCAGGACGTTGACAACTCTCGGGCCCCTATCTTTAACGAATTGTTTCTTAGCGCGTCAATTCCGCCACTACCTTCAAATGGGGCAATTTTGCACGTTCTTATGTGGCTCCAGCTCTCGCAAGTTATCATTTCAGTGGACAGATTTGGAGCCAGTACCTGCCAATATTTCCCTGGTATAAAGTGATGTATATTTCGTCACTCTTCAGGCGAAACAATCTAAGGGATTTTAAATGGTCCCAATAATTTACATGCTTTACTGAAAGGATTCCAGCACATTAAGATGAGAAACTTCTCCAGCTTTGACTGGGGCTGTTAGTGTGGAACAATATTCCATCTAGAAGATCCTGAAAACTATTTCCTATTTGATTTTGTTTATCCAGCTTAAAAACAAACCTCAGAAGAATACCTGATCAATTAGGCTGTGATTCATACGTCAGCCTGGTCAAAACGTGGCTGAAAACCTGTAACCCAGCCCACACACACACGTGAACCCAGCCCACACATATGTGAACCCAGTCTCAGTGCACACGTGAACCCAGCCCACACACACATGTGAACCCAGCCCACACACACGTGAACCCAGCCCACACACACGTGAACCCAGCCCACACACACGTGAACCCAGCCCACACACACGTGAACCCAGCCCACACGTAGGAACAGTTGGCCACGGTTCACATGCGGAGGTAGGTGTCTGTTAAGGGGGATACACACCTGAGTTTCCCCAGGTGTAGATTACATATTTCTCGATTGCGCTTTCGGGGGAACAGATGACAGAATTTAGATGATGACAATAATGTACGTCTTGAATGACATTTGCATCCTCGATGTCTAAAGACTTGTTATCTTCCCTCACTCGTCAGTCGTGACCTGCTATCACACAGGCATGTAAACAAACACCAACCTTCTCAACTCCGTCGCAACATTCACTAATACAGTCTTGAGTGAAGGTGTGTGAATACCATAACTCGCGCTCTGAACCTCGCTCTCAGTCACTCTCTTGGTACCACACGAACTGTCCTTCGTGACAGGGGTACCAGGGGATTCCTCCTGCATGCTCCAGGAGCGCCAAGTTCACGGCTCACGAACCAGAGTACATATCCGGCGCCTGTGAAGATAAGACTAACTTTCACTCCACACACACTACTCCCATATACAACGCTCTTCCCCCATTGTTCTTTAATATATATATATATATATATATATATATATATATATATATATATATATATATATATATATATATATATATATACATACACATTGTAGGAGGAGGTGCGCCAGTGTAAGGAACAATGGCCACAACACCAGTGTGTCACGACTATACATGACCTCGCAACACGCAATATGAGCAATAACAAAGCAAGAAAATAAGCAGAAGCACCAGCCGCCGCCAGCAGCAGCCTGCTGCAGTGACGGCAGCGGCTGCAGCCATCACTGCAGCAGCGGATACAGCAGTAATATCAGCAACAACATTGGCACCAGGAACGACAGCAGACGCTGCCATAGGCAGTACCAGCAGCAGATTCCTTCATAGGCCTGTTTAGAGATGGTACTAAAGGCTACCGACTGGCGGTTTGGTCAATGTTCAGGCTTCCTCACCCTACATACCATCACCCCTACACACACCCCCAACAACCTCCCCCACTACCACAACACCCCCACCCCATCTCACCACCCCTCCCCCCCTCCCTGTATCACTTACACACATTACTATGAAGATACAATTTATAATGTCTATAATCACGGTTCATCAACCGTGAAGAGCTCAGTCCCCCAGGGTACTCTGCTTGCTCCAGTACTTTTTCTCATACTCATATCGGACATAGACAAGGACACAATCTATACCTTTGCAGATGACACTAGGATCTTTATGAGGAGACAACATAGAGGACAAGCCAAACCTTCAATCAGATGTAAATCAGGTCTTTCTATGGGCTACAGAAAATAATATGGTGTTTAACGAAGATAAGTTCCAGTTCATTCGCTACGAAAAAAATGAAAATATAAAAACGGAATACCACGTACAAAACTCAGGCAAATCATAACATAGAACGAAAAGGCAATGTAAAGGATCTGGGTGTACTCATGTCGGAAAACATTACCTTTAAAGGATACAATAAAGTAGCCGTCACAACTGCAAGAAAAATGACAGGTTGTATAACAAGAACTTTTCACATTAGAGATGTTGTACCGATGATGACACTTTTCAAGACGCTAGTGCTCTCTAGAGTGGAGTACTGCTGCACAATGACAGCCCCTTTCAAAGCCGGAGAAATTGCTGACCTGGAGAGCGTGCAGAGATCCTTTACTGCTAGAATCCACTCAGTAAAACATCTAAACTACTGGGACCGACTAAAGAGCCTAAATCTGTATTCTCTTGAGCGCAGGCGGGAGAGATACATAATAATTTACACGTGGAAAATAGTAGAGGGGCTGGTCCCAAACCTGCACATAGAAATAACATCACATGAGACCAGAAGGCATGGCAGGATGTGCAGAATACCCCCCGTTGAAGAGCAGAGGTGCAACAGGTACTCTGAGAGAGAACTCTATCAACATCAGAAGCCCGAGACTGTTCAACACGCTTCCACTACACATAAGGGGCATAACTGGCAGACCCCTCACGGTGTTCAAGAGATAACTGGATAAGCACCTCCAAAGAATCCCTGATCAACCAGGCTGTGATTCATACGTCAGGTTGCGAACAGCCGCGTCAAATAACCTGGTTGTCTAGTCCAGCAACGAGGAGGCCTGGTCAAAGACCGGGCCGCGGGGATGCTAAGCCCCGGAAACACTTTAAGGTAACTTTAAGGTAACTTCAAGGTAACTTCCGGGCGGCTGTTATCTGATCCGTCAGGTTGTTGGTGCTTGCAGCAAACAGTCCAACATCTTCACTACAATCCAGAAGAGTTGAAACACTGGAGAGAGAGAGATGAAGTCCCCCTCCTGAAGACAGGAATTTTCTGGTAATTGATCTTGTATTTGTAAGGTGGGCACATAAAAGTTTGGAACATTTATGTCTATAGAATTCTTTCTAGTATACTTATTGAACTTATTTTACCGGTGCTGTTTTACTCTGCTGCGGGAGATGAATAAACTATATTTACCGCCTGCACTTCAGGGATTACTACTGAGAGAATGTAGATACCAACAATATGGTAGATGCTTGAATGTACTACAGATGTTGGACGCAGATGCTCGCAGCCTGACGTACTGCAGCCTGGTTCGTCAAGTATTCTTGGGTGATTATAAAATTATCTTTTGAACACTAAGAAAAACAAAGAGGTCGACCAGTTATAACCCTTCAATGTACAGGGAGAGAGTTGAAAACTCTTGGGCCCTTGATGTTGATAGAGTTCTCTCTCAGAGTACCTGTTGCACCTCTGGTCTTCAACGGGGTATTCTGCACATCCTGCCATGCCTTCTGGTCTCATGTGGTGTTGTGATGTTATTTCTGTGTGCAGGTTTTGAACAAGTCCCTCTAATATTTTCTGGTGTAAATTGTTATGTATCTTAATCTTGAGGTTATCTTGAGATGATTTTGGGGCTTAGTGTCCCCGCGGCCCGGTCCTCGACCAGACCTCCACCCCTAGGAAGCAGCCCGTGACAGCTGACTAACTCTCAGGTACCTATTTACTGCTAGGTAACAGGGGCATCAGGGTGAATGAAACTGCCCATTGTTTCTCGCCGGCGCCCGGGATCGAACCCGGGATCACAGGATCACGCGTCCAGTGTTCTGTCTGCTCAGCCACCTGCTCCCTATCTATGTCACCTGCGCTCTAGAGAATACAGATTTAATATTTTTAAGCGGTCCCAATAATTTAAATGTTTTATTGAGTGCATTAGACCAATAACAGACCATTGCACATTCTCCAAGTCAGCAATTTGTCCAGCTTTGAATGGGGTTGTTATTATGGAACATTATTCCACCCTAGTCTTTGCAAGTATCATTGATATGGCATGTCCTGTATGGAGGGTCCTGGTTATCTAACCTTTCATTTTTATTGCAGTTGTGACAGCTACTTTACTGTGTTCTTTAAAGGTTTTTTGGCATAATTACTCCCTAATCCTTTATATCACGTTTACATTCAATAGTGTGACTTAACTGCGTTTTATATGTGGTTTTTGTTTTGAGATCTCGGGTTTTTTTCACAGCCCAGGAGAGCTGGAACGTATCTTCATTAAACATTTACGCTCACACAAATCCTAGTGTTATCTGCAAAGGCTGATACAGTACTACAGTTTGAATCCTTGTCTGAGTCTGATATGAGGATGAGAAAAATTACTGGAGCAAGCACAGTATTCTGTGGGGCGGAGCTTTTCACGGTGAATGATCCGGATTTTACTGTGCTGACAAGTGAATACTGTGTTCTGTTCGTCAGGATATTTAAGACCCATCTTCCTACTTTGCCGGTAATTTCTTTTGGGCGCATTTTGTGTACAATAACACCATCACATTTGTCGAAACTAATTTTTTTGTTTACTTCTTGACGAATATTGATTTCCAGGCGTCAGGGTCTGCTGCTTAGTGATGGGCCTGGTGTCTCTGGCTACTTCAAGGACCAACTGGGAACCATATATCAATGCCATCTGATATATGGGTCGATAGTGGTATCACATTAATAAGGAATTAATGGAGAAACTTACTACAATGCCGTAGTGCTTGAAGGTGGAAGAAAGACCCAATATGTGTGTGCTTAAAAACAACAATTGGGATGTAACCTACATCCTTTCTCAAGGTACTGTATACAATGTTTTGCAATTGTATATAGTATTTTGTATATTGTATTGTTCTGCAATCCAGAACACTGCACACATTACCTTGAGAAATGATGTAGGTTACATTCGAAAATTTGGATTTTAATACACTTTCAGACAAATTGGGTCTTTCCTTCGCCTTCAAAGAATTAATTTGAATCATTGACCTTAGGTGTGCTCAGAGAGTCACCTTGGTCACCAGGGCGCCTGATAGCAGCGTGGACAGCGCTTCGGATTCGTAGTCCTGAGGTCCGGGGTTCGATCTCCGGTGGAGGCGGAGACAAATGGACAAAATGTTTCTTTCACCCTGATGCCCCTGTTACCTAGCAGTAAATAGGTACCTGGAAGTTAGACAGTTGCTACGGGCTGCTTCCTGGGGGGGGGGTGTAACAAAAATGAGGCCTGGTCGAGGACCGGGCCGCGGGGAGGCTAAGCCCCGAAATCATCTCAAGACAACCTCAAGATAACCATTGTTATGTGTGCATAATCTTACTGGAGCCAACGTTAGAGTCATCAATACTCACCCATTGCCTAAGAAAAACACTTAGTGCAGAGTGCTAGCCAGAGGCCCCCCACAGGAACACCGCCCCCCCCCCCAAATGCGTCGAGGTTGTCTCGGAATAAGCAAAATAGAAGTAATAAATATCTATCTATCTTCACATCTATGTTTCTCTACACGGCCTAATTCTCCACTATTCATTAACAATTACTTACTCATTTCCAACCTGACACATAACATCAAGACAATTTTTTTTCAATTAATGAGCAAAACTAATCACAACTGCCCAATCAGCCTCGGGAAAATCAATGATTAAAATTAACTACGTAAAACCTTACAAATTAAATATAATTAAATTCGAACACAACCAATAAAACTGACCTCGAAATGATTATTAACTGACGTACGATGTATTAGTGCAACCTTTCAGCTTTAGACGTTTGCAATGGTTACAACATCCTGATAGTGTCACTGTATTAAGCATTGTTATCAATATAACATCTATCAATACTATTAGCTATTGTAACTTGTGTGGTAACTGTACATTAAACCTGACTGGTTTAGACTAAAACCTGACTAAAATACATACGCCTGACAGCTGCGTGGTCAGCGTTTAGGATTCGTAGTCCTGAGGGTTCCGGGTTCGATCCCCGGTGGAGGCGGAGACAAATGGGCAAAATGTTTCTTTCACCCTGATGCTCCTGTTACCTAGCAGTAAATAGGTACCTGGGAGTTAGACAGCTGCTACGGGCTGCTTCCTGGGGGTGGAGGCCTGGTCGAGGACCGGGCCGCGGGGACACTAAAGCCCCGAAATCATCTCAAGATAACCCATCCCGTGGGCAGTGGTGGAAAGGGTTACAGAGGCACATAATGGGTTCAGGAGCTGAACCCTATAGTTCGTTTAGCTAGGCAAGTGACAATCTTTTGAAACTAGTTACACAATTGTTAATGTTACATGTACATATATATATATATATATATATATATATATATATATATATATATATATATATATATATATATATATACACAACCATTTACACGAATACATATACATATCAATTATCTTTTTATATCACAAGTAATTCAACAAGAGGCTCACATCAGTCACCATACAAGGCACTTTACATCTATGGTGAGTCACACAGTTACTAGTCTTGGTCCACACCCACCCAACTGGGCGGCAGCTTTACAGTCATGTGCTCCACACCCACCCAACTGGGCGGCAGCTTTACAGTCATTTGCTCCACACCCACGCAACTGGGCGGCAGCTTTACAGTCATGTGCAGACTGCACCTACAGTAAGCAAACTTTGGATTCCTTTGGTAAGATTCCTGGCAGCACATCATTGTGAATGAAGTACTTACACATTTCTTGGACACCATTGATGGTGTTATCTCTGAATTCCAAGATTTTGTTCACATTCCATTATATAATGACGCAAAGTATGCGAATAGTTCTGCTGACAGAGTTTACATTTAGTCAAAGTTACATCAGCAGCAGTTGCAAACTTCCAGAGGTACTTGTAGCAGAACCTAAGCCAGTTAATTGGAGTCGGTTTCCAGAGTTGTTCTACTCCTAAATCTTGCTTTGTGATGACTTGATCTGCAAGGCTGTTGCTTGCAGCGGCCTGCAGCCCCACACACCCGTTACAGCCCGGCGCGGTCCGGATCATCAACAAAAGCTTCAATAATTCAATTTATAAATAATAGGGAGGGAAAAACACTTTTGAATTTGTACCGCGTATTTCTTGGGTGTATTTCCCCCCATTGTTTTCCTGTGTGTGTGAGTGAGTGAGTGAGAAGAGAGGGCATGAGAGAGAGGGCATGAGAGAGAGGGCGTGTGAGAGAGAGAGAGAGAGAGAGAGAGAGAGAGAGAGAGAGAGAGAGAGAGAGAGAGAGAGAGAGAGAGAGAGAGAGAGAGAGGGGAGAGAGAGAGGGGAGAGAGAGAGAGGGGAGAGAGAGAGGGGAGAGAGAGAGAGAGAGAGAGAGAGAGAGAGAGAGAGAGAGAGAGAGAGAGAGAGAGAGAGAGAGAGAGAGAGAGAGAGAGAGAGAGAGAGAGAGAGAGAGAGAGAGAGAGAGAGAGGGGGGGGGGGGGGGAAGAGAGAGGGGAGAGAGAGGGGAGAGAGAGAGAGAGAGAGAGAGAGAGAGAGAGAGAGAGAGAGAGAGAGAGAGAGAGAGAGAGAGAGAGAGACAGAGAGAGAGAGAGAGAGAGAGAGAGAGAGAGACAGAGAGAGAGAGAGACAGAGAGAGAGAGAGACAGAGAGAGAGAGAGACAGAGAGAGAGACAGAGAGAGAGAGAGAGAGACAGAGAGAGAGACAGAGAGAGAGAGAGAGGGGAGAGAGAGAGAGGGGAGAGAGAGAGAGGGGAGAGAGAGAGAGAGAGAGAGAGAGACAGAGAGAGAGAGAGACAGAGAGAGAGAGAGACAGAGAGAGAGAGAGACAGAGAGAGAGACAGAGAGAGAGAGAGAGAGAGAGACAGAGAGAGAGAGAGAGAGAGAGAGAGAGAGAGAGAGAGAGAGAGAGAGAGAGAGAGAGAGAGAGAGAGAGAGAGAGAGACAGAGAGAGAGACAGAGAGAGAGAGAGAGAGATAATGACGGCCGGTTCCTTAACACACCGTCTCTCTCCTCCCCCGACACGCTGGCTCCACCTTCTAATTTGCTGCACTGAACAAATAAGAGCATATTTAAGAGCGGACTCGATCCCTGGAAAACAAGCGTCTGGTCGAGTCATCCCACACGCAGCCCAGTAATTACCTGCCATGCATACGGTTCAACTGACAACGACCACCCCTAACATACGACCACCCTTCGCTCATTCCACCAACCGGTGGAGTGAACTAGTGGAATTACCCTTACCAATTGGTAAGGATAGGGACCAGCATAGAGCGATAGGGACCATCCCGGTAAGAGTCACTACCTCGCTTGCCGGGATTATCCCCGTATCTAAATTCCTCCCACGTGCTTTCCGACCGAAGCGTGTCCAGAAATTCATCTCACGAGCTTCCCGCTAGAATCGTCTCCATATTAACACCTGCAGCACCTGTTTCCTGCACAAAGTTTCACAGTAACACGCCCTTGCTTGCAACGTCCCCCTCCCCCTGGTCACCTACATGTGTCCGCTCGGCTCAGGGGCTCACGCTGGCATCTTTCACGCCCACGTCAAGGGGCGGTATTTTTTTTATCGACCAAGTCTTCAGATGTTGTTCCACGCCCCTGTCTAAAGCTGATTTTCTATGTCCGTTTTGTCGTTGTTTAAGATTCGCTACCTGGAACAAAACGTTCGAAGTAGCACGGGCTATGGTGAGCCCGTAGTGGTCAATGTCCCCATCTAGAACTGATCTTCTACGCCTCCGTCTGGTGTCCCCAGACCCTGAGGCTCTTACGTGGAAGAAAACGTGAGTTTGCAGCTCCTGATAACATCGTGTTAACTGCTCCTCGCGGCATATCTTTACGCGTGATAAAAATACTTCCTCTTATCAGATTCTAAGCGTGTCTAAGTACTTGTATTCTGCACCACGACGACCCCCAGCAATACGCACACACACGACGACCCCCAGCAACACACACGACGACCCCCAGCAACACGCGCGCACACACGACGACCCCCAGCAACACGAGCACACACGACGACCCCCAGCAACACACACGACGACCCCCAGCAACACACGCACACACGACGACCCCCAGCAACACACGCACACACACACGACGACCCCAAGCAACACACGCACACACACGACGACCCCCAGCAACACGCACACACACGACAACCCCCAGCAACACGCACACGCACGACCAATCCCAGCAACACACACACACACGACGACCCCCAGCAACACACACGCACACACACGACCACCCCCAGCAACACACACACACGACGACCCCCAGCAACACACACACACACGACGACCCCCAGCAACACACACGCACACACACGACGACCTCCAGCAACACACACACACACGCCCGCCCCTCATTCCAGTATCCTCTGAGATCCTGTTACCCACCTCACAGGTCCTCACACCCATGGAACAGCCTCCCCCACCAGCAGAACACTCACCAAGGAGGCGATTTGAGAAGGGACAGAAGAAAGTGAGCCTCAAAGCGATGTACACTAACATAGATGGAATTACAAATAAAGCAAATGAGCTTGGAGAACTGGTACTAGAGGAAAACCCAGACATAATAGCCCTCACAGAAACAAAGATCACGAAAACAATAACAAATGCAGTGTTTCCACAGGACTATTATGTTATGCGGAAAGAGAGGGAAGGAAGAGGTGGGGGTGGTGTAGCTCTGCTGGTAAGAAAAGGCTGGGATTTTGAGGAGATGGATATTCAGGGCTGTGAAGGTTTCAGTGACTACATAGCAGGTACTGTAACAAATGGAGGGAAAAAAATTATAGTCGCAGTCATATATAATCCACCACCAAATGACAGAAGACCTAGACAGGAATATGATAGAAACAACATGGCCACCATTAACATAATAGAAAGAGCAGCTTCTGTTGCTAGCAGGAATGGATCTGGACTACTAATTATGGGAGACTTCAACCATGGGAAGATAGATTGGAAGAACAGAGACCCGCATGGAGGACCAGAAACATGGAGAGCTAAGCTGCTGGACGTGGCAACAAGAAACTTTCTAAGCCAGCATACCAAAGAGCCAACAAGAATGAGAGGAGAAGATGAACCAGCAATGCTTGATTTGATATTTACCCTAAATGAATGGGATATAAGGGAAGTTAAGATGGAAGCGCCCTTGGGAATGAGTGACCACAGTGTATTGAACTTTGAGTACCTGGTAGAGCTAGGACTTATCTCCCCCCAAAAAGAACTAGGAATCAAAAGGCTGGCATACCGAAAGGGGAATTATGAACAGATGAGAAGTTTCCTAAGTGAAATACCTTGGGACACAGACCTCAGAGACAAGTCTGTACAGGGTATGATGGACTATGTTACCCAAAAGTGTCAGGAGGCAGTAAACAGGTTCATCCCAGCCCAAAGGGAAAAATCCGAGAAGCAACAGAAGAATCCATGGTATAATAGGGCATGTATGGAAGCGAAGAAACTGAACAAAAAGGCGTGGAGGAACTTCCGGAATAACAGAACACCAGAAAGCAGGGAGAGATACCAGAGAACCAGGAATGAGTACGTCAGGGTGAGAAGAGAAGCAGAGAAAAATTTTGAAAATGATATAGCAAACAAAGCCAAGACCGAACCAAAGCTACTCCACAGTCACATCAGAAGGAAAACAACAGTGAAAGAACAGGTATTGAAACTTAGAACAGGCGAGGACAGGTATACAGAGAATGACAGAGAGGTGTGTGAGGAACTCAACAAGAGGTTCCAGGAGGTCTTCACAATAGAACAGGGTGAGGTCACTGTGCTAGGAGAAAGGGAGGTAAACCAGGCGGCCTTGGAGGAGTTCGAAATTACGAGAGAGGAGGTCAAGAGACACCGGCTGGATCTGGATGTTAGAAAGGCGGTTGGTCCAGATGAGATCTCACCATGGGTACTGAAAGAGTGTGCAGAGGCACTTTGCTTGCCACTCTCCATAGTGTATAGTAAATCACTAGAGACGGGAGACCTACCAGAAATATGGAAGACGGCGAATGTGGTCCCAATATACAAAAACGGCGACAGACAAGAGGCACTGAACTACAGGCCAGTGTCCTTGACTTGTATACCATGCAAGGTGATGGAGAAGATCGTGAGAAAAAACCTGGTAACACATCTGGAGAGAAGGGACTTCGTGACAAATCGCCAACATGGATTCAGGGAGGGTAAATCTTGCCTTACAGGCTTGATAGAATTCTACGATCAGGTGACACAGATTAAGCAAGAAAGAGAGGGCTGGGCGGACTGCATTTTCTTGGATTGTCGGAAAGCCTTTGACACAGTACCGCATAAGAGGCTGGTACATAAGCTGGAGAGACAGGCAGGTGTAGCTGGTAAGGTGCTCCAGTGGATAAGGGAGTATCTAAGCAATAGGAAGCAGAGAGTTACGGTGAGGGGTGAGACCTCCGATTGGCGTGAAGTCACCAGTGGAGTCCCACAGGGCTCTGTACTCGGTCCTATCTTGTTTCTGATATATGTAAATGATCTCCCGGAGGGTATCGATTCATTTCTCTCAATGTTTGCGGACGATGCTAAAATTATGAGAAGGATTAAAACAGAAGAGGACTGTTTGAGGCTTCAAGAAGACCTAGACAAGCTGAAGGAATGGTCGAACAAATGGTTGTTAGAGTTTAACCCAACCAAATGTAATGTAATGAAGATAGGTGTAGGGAGCAGGAGGCCAGATACAAGGTATCATCTGGGAGAGGAAATTCTTCAGGAGTCAGAGAAGGAAAAAGACTTGGGGGTTGATATCACGCCAGACCTGTCTCCTGCAGCACATATCAAGCGGATAACATCAGCGGCATATGCCAGGCTGGCCAACATACGAACGGCATTCAGAAACTTGTGTAAAGAATCATTCAGAACTTTGTATACCACATATGTCAGGCCAATCCTGGAGTATGCAGCCCCAGCATGGAGTCCATATCTAGTCAAGGATAAGACTAAACTGGAAAAGGTTCAAAGGTTTGCCACCAGACTAGTACCCGAGCTGAGAGGTATGAGCTACGAGGAGAGACTACGGGAATTAAACCTCACTTCGCTGGAAGACAGAAGAGTTAGGGGGGACATGATCACCACATTCAAGATTCTGAAGGGGATTGATAGGGTAGATAAAGACAGTCTATTTAACACAAGGGGAACACGCACAAGGGGACACAGGTGGAAACTGAGTGCCCAAATGAGCCACAGAGATATTAGAAAGAACTTTTTTAGTGTCAGAGTGGTTGACAAATGGAATGCATTAGGGGGTGATGTGGTGGAGGCTCACTCCATACACAGTTTCAAGTGTAGATATGACAGAGCCCGATAGGCTCAGGAATCTGTACACCTGTTGATTGACGGTTGAGAGGCGGGACCAAAGAGCCAGAGCTCAACCCCCGCATACACAACTAGGTGAGTACAACTAGGTGAGTACACGACCAATCCCAGCAACACACACACACACACGACGACCCCCAGCAACACACACGCACACACACGACCACCCCCAGCAACACACACACACGACGACCCCCAGCAACACACACGCACGACGACCCCCAGCAACACGCACACACACGCACGATCCCCAGCAACACGCACACACACGCACGATCCCCAGCAACACGCACACACACGACGACCCCCAGCAACACGCACACACACGCACGATCCCCAGCAACACGCACACACACGCACGATCCCCAGCAACACGCACACACACGACGACCCCCAGCAACACGCACACGCACGACGACCCCCCAGCAACACGCACACGCACGACGACCCCCAGCAACATGCACACACACGACGACCCCCAGCAACACACGCACACACACACGACGACCCCCAGCAACACGCACACACACACGACGACCCCAAGCAACACACGCACACACACACGACGACCCCCAGCAACACACGCACACACACGACGACCCCCAGCAACACACACGACGACCCCAAGCAACACACGCACACACACACGACGACCCCCAGCAACACACGCACACACACGACGACCCCCAGCAACACGCACACACACGACGACCCCCAGCAACACACGCACACACACACGACGACCCCCAGCAACACACGCACACACACGACGACCCCCAGCAACACGCACACGCACGACGACCCCCAGCAACACACGCACACACACGACGACCCCCAGCAACACGCACACACACGACGACCCCCAGCAACACGCACACGCACGACGACCCCCAGCAACACGCACACACACGACGACCCCCAGCAACACGCACGACGACCCCCAGCAACACATGCACACACACGACGACCCCCAGCAACACGCACACGCACGACGACCCCCGGCAACACACGCACACACACGACGACCCCCAGCAACACGCACACGCACGACGACCCCCAGCAACACCCACAGACACGACGACCCCCAGCAACACACACGCACACACACGACGACCTCCAGCAACACACACACACACGACCAATCCCAGCAACACACACACACACACGACGACCCCCAGCAACACACACGCACACACACGACCACCCCCAGCAACACACACACACGACGACCCCCAGCAACACACACACACGACGACCCCCAGCAACGCACACACACGACGACCCCCAGCAACACGCGCACACACACGACGACCCCAAAGCAACACGCACATACACGACGACCCCCAGCAAAACACACACACACGACGACCCCAGCAACACACACACACACGACCCCCAGCAACACACACATGACGACCCCCAGCAGCACACACATACACATGACGACCCCCAGCAACACACACGCACACACACGACCACCCCCAGCAACACACACACAAGACGATCCCCAGCAACATACAGACACACGACGACCCCCAGCAACATACACACACACACACACTCACGACGACCCCCAGCAACACATACACACACGACGACCCCCAGCAACACATACACACACACGACGACCCCCAGCAACACACACACACACGACGACCCCAGCAACACACACACACACGACGACCCCCAGCAACACACACATGACGACCCCAGCAGCACACACATACACATGACGACCCCCAGCAACACACACGCACACACACGACCACCCCCAGCAACACACACACACAAGACGATCCCCAGCAACATAGACACACGACGACCCCCAGCAACATACACACACACACGACGACCCTCAGCAACACACACACACACACGACGACCCCCAGCAACACATACACACACACGACGACCCTCAGCAACACACACACACACACGACGACCCCGAGCAACACACACACGACGACCCCCAGCAACACACACACACGACGACTCGCTCAACCAGGCGAGTACTTAGGTGAGTACAACCAGGCGAGTACTTAGGTGAGTACAACCAGGCGAGTACTTAGGTGAGTACAACCAGGCGAGTACTTAGGTGAGTACAACCAGGCGAGTACTTAGGTGAGTACAACCAGGCGAGTACTTAGGTGAGTACAACCAGGCGAGTACTTAGGTGAGTACAACCAGGCGAGTACTTAGGTGAGTACAACCAGGCGAGTACTTAGGTGAGTACAACCAGGCGAGTACTTAGGTGAGTACAACCAGGCGAGTACTTAGGTGAGTACAACCAGGCGAGTACTTAGGTGAGTACAACCAGGCGAGTACTTAGGTGAGTACAACCAGGCGAGTACTTAGGTGAGTACAACCAGGCGAGTACTTAGGTGAGTACAACCAGGCGAGTACTTAGGTGAGTACAACCAGGCGAGTACTTAGGTGAGTACAACCAGGCGAGTACTTAGGTGAGTACAACCAGGCGAGTACTTAGGTGAGTACAACCAGGCGAGTACTTAGGCGAGTACAACCAGGCGAGTACTTAGGTGAGTACAACCAGGCGAGTACCAACACCACACTTCACTTCACCCCAGCTGTCTTCCGCCTCCTTGACCGCCACGCACCTGAAAAAAGACACACATTCATATAAGTAAACCATACACATCAACATTCATATAAGTAAACCATATACATTAACATTCATATAAGTAAACCATATATATCAACATTCATATAAGTAAACCCATATATCAACATTCATATACGTAAACCATATATATCAACATTCATATAAGTAAACCATATACATTAACATTCATATAAGTAAACCATATATATCAACATTCATATAAGTAAACCCATATATCAACATTCATATACGTAAACCATATATCAACACGTTATGGTCAGCTTTCCGGCCAAACTGTAAACTGGCCGTAAATACCAAACTGTAAATATCAAAATATTCCAAACATCACATGCTGAGATGCCTAAGAGAATCGGCTTGATACCTGGTTGATGGGGTTCTGGGAGTTCTTCTACTCCTTAAGCCCGGCCCGAGGCCAGGCTTGATTTGTGAGAGTTTGGTCCAACAGGTCCACCAGAATCAATCAGGGACTTTTATTCATAAATGACAGTACATACACAATTGGGAAAGTTTACATAGTAAGTACAATACGTTAATTACATAAGAGGTCCCAATAAGAGCATCGCGCGAAGATGTTCTCATTGTCAGACTCACAAACTCCAGCCGGAACAACTTAGGCAAATCATGACAATTCCGGCTAGACTAAACAGGTGTATTGCAATATAAATATAAAAATTGACATTTTTGGGCATAAAGCAGTCCGTTCTCCTGAAATGATAGTACTCTTTGTAACTGCGTTGTCGATCGCATCATTCTGTAGTGATGGAGCCCCAGTCAGCCACATTTTGTACTATTTTGTTGAAGTCTTGAAAAAAGGAGGTAAAAACCAAACTTAAAATATTCCTGGGCCTTGTATGGCACTTATATGTACTATATTAGGCCTCAGATAGCGTGTTTTGGGATGATTAGGTTAGATTTGTTAGTAAGATAACTATATATATAACTTTTCAGGGTTGTTCATATTCAATAAAACAAAAGTCTATCACGACATATTGGTACTTTCTGGTGGTCCATCAGGACAAATTGGTACTTTCTGGTGGTCCATCACGACATATTGGTACTTTCTGGTGGTCCACCACGACATATTGGTACTTTCTGGTGGTCCATCAGGACAAATTGGTACTTTCTGGTGGTCCATCACGACATATTGGTACTTTCTGGTGGTCCATCAGGACAAATTGGTACTTTCTGGTGGTCCACCACGACATATTGGTACTTTCTGGTGGTCCATCAGGACAAATTGGTACTTTCTGGAGGTCCATCACGACATATTGGTACTTTCTGGTGGTCCATCACGACATATTGGTACTTTCGACCACAAAGTTACTATGGATACTTTCATTTTAGGAGGTTGGGCTGCAGGTAAGTGGCATTTACCTAAGCCTCACACGAGGTAAACAATTTACCTGCCTCACAAGCATCCCTGACTACCTGTACACTTAAGGTTAACAATCAACCAACAAAATTAATTTCGCAGAGCGTGTGTACGAGTGATTGGCGGTCAGGAGTCAGACCAAGCAAAGTGATGCCTGTGCACAGCCGTGGTGTACTTAGGACCTGGCCAGGACCGGTGTGGGTGGGGGCATGGGCCGGAAACACCGCCAGGACCGGTGTGGGTGGGGGCATGGGCCGGAAACACCGCCAGGGCCGGTGTGGGTGGGGGCATGGGCCGGAAACACCGCCAGGACCGGTGTGGGTGGGGGCATGGGCCGGAAACACCGCCAGGACCGGTGTGGGTGGGGGCATGGGCCGGAAACACCGCCAGGACCGGTGTGGGTGGGGGCATGGGCCGGAAACACCGCCAGGACACTCTTGATGGACTATGGATTACTTCTGGAGGATTTTCAGTCTTATCTTAACAACGTGGCCTGTAATCAGGCTTTCCTGGCGATTGCATGGTTTGTGAGGCTGGTTGTTGTTGTAGCCCATAAGGCCTACAGCCATCAAAGGCAGGCTGATCCAGTAATATACAACGAAACTGTAAATTTCTCTCTTAGGAGACTGCACCGTTGTTCCGCCAATATTTATTATATTTACTGTGTGGTTGGCCAGACCGGCTGTGAGGCCTGGGTCAAAGTCCGGCCCACACGGCCATGGATCCTCCGAACCAACTCGGAAAGAGTGCCCTCTGTAATCCTTTTTGCGCTACCGCTCACAGGATGAGTATGAGGTGCACAATACACTAGCGGCCTCCGGCGGTAACAATCAAAATCAATCATTAATAGGTATGCAGGGACTGAACAATATTGCATACAATATGAAACGGTAGCTGAGTGGTGGTCGCCGGTGCAGAGAGGCAGGAGAGGTGTTTCCTGTGTGAAACACGCAGCAACGCCCCACCTTTGTTGACCAGACCACACACTAGAAGGTGAAGGGACGACGACGTTTCGGTCCGTCCTGGACCATTCTCAAGTTGATTGAGAATGGTCCAGGACGGACCGAAACGTCGTCGTTCCTTCACCTTCTAGTGTGTGGTCTGGTCAACATACTTTAACCACGTTATTGTGACTCATCGCCTGCACTCGCCATCTTTAGTAGGAAAATATCATAAATGTGGTTAATTCAATTTTGAACACCGTCCTCCTGTCGAACGAGGCAGTCTAATCATCCCGGTCGTCAATTAGTATACTCACTCACAAATAAACAAAATGCACAATCTCAACCATGACTGACTGAAATATTCTTGTTTGCAATTTCGAAGTTTCTAATATAAACGGACAGGAGTTTTTTTTTTATTGAGTACTGAAGAAGAGCATCCCATCATGGTGACCTTGTCTCCCCACCACACCACCACCACCACCACCACCACCACCACCACCACCACCACCACCACACCACCACCACACCACCACCACCACCACCACCACCACACCACCACCACACCACCACCACACCACCACCACACCACCACCACCACCACACCACCACCACACCACCACACCACCACCAGCACAATACACCCTCCAACAATAGGGTGGGCAAGACAACCTCCCGGACAAGAAAGGCTAATAACTCTCAGTGATCACCTAACCCGGAACTAGGGGTTACAGACACATTTGGTCATTATACAACAAAGATTTATGAGCCCCGTGAAGCACGGTGCTGCCAGACTACCTCCTCGTGCTCCCGTGAAGCACGGTGCTGCCAGACTACCTCCTCGTGCTCCCGTGAAGCACGGTGCTGCCAGACTACCTCCTCGTGCTCCCGTGAAGCACGGTGCTGCCAGACTACCTCCTCGTGCTCCCGTGAAGCACGGTGCTGCCAGACTACCTCCTCGTGTTCCCACTCATACACACTATTTACTATGGGCTATTTACTCTCCTCTTTACTTCTGTTGTTACTTTACTCAACGCCCTCGATTTTCAGTCTAATTTTCAATCAGGTGAAATCTTTGCAGGTTTAGAGTGCTGTTTTCCTCCACCACTGAAGCAACTATCTGGTTTAATGAAGATTTATTTCTTTAGCTAAGTGACAAACCTCTTATCTATCATACCGGGCTTGGGGAGTAAAAGAACTCCCAGGACCCCATCAAGCAGGTATCAGGCAGGACCCACAGATTAGCTGAACAGAGATTTCTTGAGTGAGCTCATTAAGTGTCTTTTTGATGAGGAGTATTTTGGTAATTTCCTATATATCCGAACTATACTGTAAAGTTTAGGGCCCTTATGTTTATAGTCGAAGGAGTTGGGTGGATATATGTAAGTTCTTGCAAGAAGTGCCGGACCAACCAGAGTGTAGTGGATATGTGGGGCTGCGGGCCGCTCCAAGCAACAGCCTGTTGGACCAAGTTATCAACAAGTCGAGCCTGGCCCCGAGTCGGGCTCCGGGAGTAGAACTCCCGAAACCCTCTCCAGGTACGCTTCAGGTATGCAACCCATGTTGTGGCAACCCTAGTTGCCACATCACCACAAAAATCGAATAAATTGCCCGAACTTAACCTAACTTAAACTATGATTCTCTCATAGAAAACGAAACAACCCGTCAATTTAGTGAGTCGCTATGATTTATAGTACATTATATTTTGACGTTGGTGATTTTTACGTCAAAATACGATGTATTATTCGAAAAGACAGGTCGAGCTGCCTCGTTAGGGCCAATAGACCTTCTGTAGTTTCCTGTATTGTCATGTTCTTACGTTTTGTTCTTCTCCTTGCAATCTGACTCCACAAGTTTTGTACATTTTTCTGTACCTTGCTAACTGAAGAAATAATTGAAGTTAGCAATCTTGGACCTGTCAATGTATTTGGAACTTGTAAACGTATTTTAAAAGAGTTACATTGTGATAAATCATTATCATTATGGAGTATACTTTGAAATCATTTCAGCACTTCCTGTAGTGCGGATGTTTGTCTGAATGGATGACGTGAGAATGCTCTGGTTGATGCCTGGTTGATGCCTGGTTGATGCCTGGTTGATGGGGTTCTGGGAGTTCTTCTACTCCCCAAGCCCGGCCCGAAACCAGGCTTGACTTGTGAGAGTTTGGTCCACCAGGCTGTTGCTTGGAGCGGCCCGCAGGGCCACATACCTACCACAGCCCCACATACCCACCACAGCCCGGTTGGTCCGGCACTCCTTGTGCCGGACCAACACAAGGTCCGGCACAAGGACGTTGTGCCGGACCTTGTTAAAATTAGAAAATTATCTAATTTTCTCTTGAAGATGTTCACGGTTGTTCCGGCAATATTTCTTATGCTCGCTGGGAGGATGTTGAACAACCGTGGACCTCTCTATACGTATATCCGAATGTTGCACACGACACAGAGCATTCTCTCTGCACATTCTCCCAGTTTTCAATTCTACTTGCTTTAAATTAGGCCATTATTGTGCCCGTAGTATTCTAGTCTTGAGAGAACAATTGTCATAAAATTAATAGTAGCATTGACATACGTGCTTAAATCGTTTCTGTTATCCAGCCCCTCACCTTCACAACAATTGCAAACGTAATAAAGTAATTCCTATTACTAGCTCTATGAAAAAATAAAAGTGGTCTTGAAAATATTCAACACGTCAGCAAACAACAGAAGATCCAGACAGGAATATGAGGACACAAAGCATGAATAGATGAACTGCAAAGGGCAGCAACCACAGCACACAGATGGAGAGCTAAACTACTAATTATGGGCGATCTAAATCATGGAAAGATAGATTGGGGATCGAGAAACCTTCATGTTGGCCAAGAAACATGGGAAGCAACATTAATGAAAGTTCTGGAAAGGAACTTCTTAACACAAAATGTAAAAAATGGCACAAGAGAAATGAGAGGGGGACGATGTACTTAATCTACTGGATCTGATTTTCAACCAAAATGAAGATATAAAAAACTCAAGAGCATGAAATACCACTTGAAGCCACCAACCATTGTGTCGTAGCAACCAGCAACTTGATGAGCAATTGGAACCAGCATTCTCCCAATATTTCCAAGTATAAATTATTGTCTCTCACAATAATTTATTGGTCTCAATATGTCTCAATAATATACAAGTTTTATTGAGTGGATTCGACTATAAAATAACTGCATATTCTCAAGGTCAGCAATTTCTCCAGCTCTGAATGATGCTGTTATTGAGCAACAATATTCCACCCTAGAGAGCACTAATGTCTAACAAATTATGATTGGTATGACAACTCTTGTTGGAAAGGTTCTTGTGAATCCAACCTCTCCTTTTTCTTACAATTCAGATAACTACTTTACCGTGTTCTTTAAAAGTAAGGTCTTCCGACATAATTACTCTCAAATATTGCTTTTTCGTTCCAGGGAGTCATTTGACTCCGTTTTACATGTGGTTTCAGTTCTGTTATTTTCGTTTTTTTTATAGCTAGAACTTATCTTTATTATAATTATATTAATTTCTATGACACAAAGTGTCAACAGCAAAAAATGACACAGTACTACAGTATGTGTCCTCCTCTGTGTCCAACATGAGGGGTGAGAAAAAGTAGCGGAGCAAGCACAGCATCTTGGGAGACTGAGCTCTTCAAGTGGATCATCTGGATTTCAGTTAGTCGACTATTACACTCTGGGTCTTGTTCATAAGGAAATTCAAGTTCCATCTTTCAACTGTGCCACTAATGCCTTGTGAGCACATTGTGTGTACAATAACACGATTGTCGCAACTGTCTACCGGGGAATGTAAACAACACCGAGCCTAACTCTGGAGGTATATATATAAATAGTATATATATAAACATATAAACATCATATATAAACATATATATAAACATCATCATCATATATAAACATCAGCAGCGTGCTGATGTTTAATGGCAAAAGTCAAAACATCGTCCAGGAACTTAAATAACGAGCAGAAGCATCTCAAAGCTATCTTCCTTGAGGTTATCTTGAGATGATTTCGGACCTTAGCGTCCCCGCGGCCCGGTCCTCAACCAGGCCTCCTTTTTATGACACTCCCAGGAAGCAGCCCGTAGCAGCTGTCTACCTCCCAGGTTCCTAATTACAGCTAGGTGAACAGGCGCATCAGGGTGAAAGTAAATCTGCCCAGTTGTTTCCCCCTCCGCCGCGGATCGAACCCGGAACCTTAGGCCTACGAATCCGAGCGCTGCCCACTCAGCCGTCAGGCCCCCCAAATGTACTCGCTAGATAGGAGACGAGAGAAATATCAAATAATATACCAACCCATCCTCCGTATTGACAGTACGATTTAATACTAAGTGTAATAAGTACACTTTTGTACTGTCATAACCAGTGCATAATTGTACTTATGGGGCTGTTACATTTACCCAACTCCCTCCCCCGATTTAATTATCCTCGTTTTCTGTTAACACACTCAGAATTTTAGGATGACGTTTTCAACTTCAATTAGCAATACACAAGTTTTAAATATTAGGAATTTTTTTTTCAGGTTTATTAAACAATATAGATTTTATACAAAATTTTAAAATATCCTTAGTTACTTTACAATTTATTGATATATTTTAGTTTTGTTTTATTAGTTTTATAAAACTGTAATATCAATATAGCTATAGGTTAAGTAGTAATTGTAATTAAGAAGCAATAAAATTATTATCTTCAAAAACTAAGACGGTTAGGTGAGGTTGTGGTTTTCTATTCAGTTTTTCGGGTAAACTCAAATATTCCAATATATTTGACAGTACGATTTAATACTAAGTGAAAATAAGTACAATTTCTAACTGCTATGAATAGTACATAATTGCACTTATTTGTCTCCTTACCACCCCATTTTTGGAGGACGGGCTGTAATATACACATGGAAAATACTGGAGGGCCAGGTCCCAAATCTACACAGTAAAATAACAACGTACTGGAGTGAACGATATGGAAGAAAATGCAGAATAGAACCAGTGAAGAACAGAGGTGCCATAGGCACAATCTTAAAAATTAAAAACAATCAGAGAACACTGTAAACATCAGAGGTCCACGGTTGTTCAACATTCTCCCAGCGAGCATAAGAAACATTGCCGGAACAAACGTGGTCATCTTCAAGATAAAAGTACAGTTTCTTCAATTAGTTTCGAACCATCTGGGTTGTGGTAGATATGTGGACCTGCGGGCAGTTCCAAGCAACAGCCTGGTGGACCAAGTTATCAACAAGTAAAGCCTGGCCCCGGGACGGGCTTGGAGAGTAGAAGAACTCTCAGACCCCCTATCCAGGTGCAATCCTGGTCCAGGAGGTATTCAGATCACCGTACACCGCATACATGAGACCATTCTTAGAGTATGACGCCCCATCGTGGAGCCCTTATCTAAAACAAACAGAAAAGGATCATATGTTTGCGACGAGGCTCGTGCTGTAGTTGCGAGGGATGAACGAGGTATAAAGAAAGATTTTGAACTCGACCTACAGAAAAGAAGAACAGACATGATAGGCTTATAAAATACTTAGGGGGGGGGGGGGATTGACAAAGTTGGAAAATAATGTGTTCAAAATGAATACCAATAGAATGAGAGGGAATGGATGGAAGCTTGAGAATCAGACGAGTCATGAGTCAAGGAGACAGAAAGTTCTTAGTGTAACAGCTGGAAAGTGAAATGAACAAAACGGGCATAATTTCAAAAGTAAATATAATAAAAGAATAAAACAGGAGCCATTGCATTAGACAACCAGCGACTAAAGTGAAGGGGTTCAAGAGCTAAAGCTCGATCCTGCAAGCACAAAGAGATGAGCACCCCCCCCCCCCCAAATCACTGCGCCCAACCCCCACTACTCTCAAATCTTGCCAAAACGTCACCATAAATTTTCCCAGACAATCAAGGAGAACGAATGGACAGAGCACTGACCCAAGTTCCTGCCGCTCCAACCAATAAGCTTTGGCAGACATCCATTCACTTTCCCTTCTTCCCTAATCCTTGCCATCTTTCCCCCGCCCACCTGGGAGAGGATGGGGGGAGGGAGAGGATGGGGAGGGGAGGTGGGAGGACAGTAGCTAGAGAAAGATTAATGAGTAAAATGGGGGAGATAGGGAGGCAGCGAGAGAGACAGGGAGGAGGGGGGGGGGAATGCAGAGAGGATGAGCAAGGATGAAGCCTCGAAGCCTGGCCTCGGGCCGGGCTTGGGGAGTAGAACAACTCCCAGAACCCCATCAAGCAGGTATCAAGTAGGAAGAACAGTAAGAAGGGGGAGAAAATGGAAGGAGTGGGAAGAGGTAATGGAATATAGAGTGGAACGAGCAAGAAAGAGGGAAGGAGAGGGTTGAGAGTGAGAAGATAAAGAAATAAATTAGGGAAGGATGGGGGGGGGGGGATGAGAGGAACGGGATGACAGACTGGAACGTAAGAACAAAGGCAACTGCAGAAGGCCTATTGGCCCATACGAGGCAGCTCCTATTTATAACCACCCAATCCCACTCATATACTTGTCCAGGAAAAGGGAAGAAATGAAGCCAATAATCGAGACGGAAGGTACCTGGACCCAAAACCGGTCTGAGGGACCAGACATGTAGGGAGTGACAACAGCGTAGGACAGGTAGAATAAAAGACGCGACATCCCCCTTCCCCATATACTACCTGCCAGCGACCTGCCCCCCCTTCCCCCCCCCCCACACACAAACACACACGCGCGCGCGCTGGTACGCGAACAAGGGGACACAGGTGGAAACTGAGTACCCAAATGAGCCACATGGACGTTAGAAAGAACTTGTTCAGTGTCAGAGTTGTTAACAGGTGGAATGCGTTAGGCAGTGATGTGGTGGAGGCTGACTCCATACACAGCTTCAAATGTGGATATGATAGAGCCCAGTAGGCTCAGGAATCTGAACAGCGGTTGAGAGGCGGGACGAAAGAGCTAGAGCTCAACTCCCGCAATCACAACTACGTGAGTATAACTACGTAAGTACACACACACACACACACACACACACACACACACACACACACACACACACACACACACACACACACATATAGGTGTAGAAATAGGTGAGTACGTACACACACACACTGCTACCTGTTAATTGACGGTTGAGAGGCGGAACCAAAGAACCAGAGCTCAACCACCGCAAGCACAATTAGGTGAGTACACACACAGTGAAATTCCCCGAACGTTGAGAACTATGGCAAGACTTATGAGCAGTCGCCGCTGATGATAGTGATCCGAGTGTGTACAGCCCGGGATACAATTCTAAATATGATAATCGATCTGTAGAGTTCCAAGTCTACTTAAATGTGGGGTTCTGAACCTAGTTAACAACTGAATCATCAGGTGTTAGCTGAACAATGTTGCAATTTTCCAGCCTTAATTCTGAAAATAATCTTGCGAGTCATGATTAGTAGGAATGACAAGGATAAAAATCAATATATAAACTTACGTACTAAGGATAACAGGATAGGACTAAGGATAACAGGATACAGAATATGTAAGTGTTAGCAATAACAAATGTAAGTTATTCTTTAGCTTTATCTTGCTCTAGTTAGGATCTATTCAGATTATGCAGTACAGTTCTGGTCTACACTCACTATAGAAAGGACAATTTCACCTGTAATTGTAAAAAAATATAATAAAGTTAATGCCAAGAATTAGAAACCACCATTTGTAGACAGATTAAGGTGGAGAATAGGAAGGTAATATGATTGAAATATAAAAATGGGTGAAAGGGTATAACAAAATATATTAAATATATCAACACCAAAAATGGAACACGAAGCAATGGATACAAAAATCGAATAAGTTTAGACTCGGGAAAGACCTGGGTAAATAGTAGTAGACCTGGGTAAATACTGGTTTGGTAATTAGGTCGTTGATTTATGGAACAAATTACCGGGTAATCATCAGCCTCCAGTATATCACTGCCTAATGCAATTCATTAGTTAACTACTCTGACACTAAAAAAGTTCGTTCTAATGTGTGTGTGGGGCATTTGGGTACTCAATTTGTATATGTGCCCCCCCCCCCCTCGTGTGTGTACCTCCCGTGTTAAACCAATTTTATCTACTCGATCAATTCCTCTCAGAATCTTGTATGTGGTGATCATGTCTCTCCTAACTCGCTTTTCTTCCAGTGACGTGAGATTCAGTTCCCGTAGTCTCTCCTCGTAGCTCATACTCTTCGGCTCGGGTACTATTCTGGTGGCATACCTTTGAACTTTCTCTAATTTAGTCTTGTGCTTGACTATATAGACTCAACGCTGGAGCTGCATACTCCAGAATGGGTCTGACATATGTGGTATATGGTCATAAATCATTTTTAAACAAGTTTCTAAAGGCAGTTCTTATGTTGTCCAGCCTAGCATATGCCGCTGATGTTATCCTCATATAGGCTTCAGGGGACAGGTCTGCTGTGATATCAACCCCCAGGTCTCTCTCTCTCTCCCAGAGTCTTGAAGAATTTCATCTCCCAAATGGTACCCAGTACCCGGTCTCCTGCTCCCTACACAGTGTGTATCATAATGTGAACACCGTAACAACTGCATAGTCCGACCACTTCGTTCATGGCCACTGCCACCACGTTTTTACCTGGATCTTACCTGGAGGAGGTTCAGAGTTGTTCTACTCCCCAAGCACGCCCCTGACTTTTGAAAGCTTGTTCCAACAGACAAGCTTGTTGCTAGGAGCGGTCCCCACGCCCTCATATCCACTACAACCCGCTTGATCCGGTACTTCTTGCAGAAAATTTCAAGTCCACCTTTGTTCCCGCAATATTTCTTATACTTGATGGAAGGATATTAAAGTGCCATAGACCTCTGGTGTTCATGGTGACCTATGTGAGTAAAGCACCTTTACTCTTCCCTGGTTCTATTCTGCATTTCCTGCCATATCGTTAACTCCATGATGTTTTTCTACTGTGTAAATTTGAGGCTTTTTCCATGTACATATTATATGACACCGCTCTCGCCTCCATTCCAGAGGCGAGAGCTTTGAAACTATCCCAATAGTTAAGGTGCTTTATCGTGTCTATGTATGCCTTATATGTTCTCTGTGCTCCCTCTATGTCAGCAGTCACTCCAGCCCTGATGGGGGACGGAACTCAAGACGGGTTCACTACCACCAAACTCATCACCTGCACTCTCATTTCATCGAGTTTATCACCGCCATCTCAACAGGCGTCACCGCCACTACATCGTGCACCATTATCACGTCATCAAAAATTACCATCCTGGCCGGGATTCATCAAACATTTACGTGTCCACTTTGCGAAACCTTTACATCTTTCCTCAATGGTGGTGGCTTAGTCTGTATCTATTAAACATTTTACGAGCTTGGAACTTCACAACCCAAGGTTATTGTTGTATTAGACAAATTCGTAGCGCTTCCGAGTTTATAAACTGCAGTAATAACTTTGAACGTTCACGGTCGACCCACACCAAGCTGGCACACCTGGCACTCCTGGCACTACACCAAGCTGGCACTCCTGGCACTACACCAAGCTGGCACACCTGGCACTACACCAAGCTGGCACACCTGGCACTACACCAAGCTGGCACACCTGGCACTACACCAAGCTGGCACTCCTGGCACTATACCAAGCTGGCACTCCTGGCACTACACCAAGCTGGCACTCCTGGCACTACACCAAGCTGGCACTCCTGGCACTACACCAAGCTGGCACACCTGGCACTACACCAAGCTGGCACACCTGGCACTACACCAAGCTGGCACTCCTGGCACTACACCAAGCTGGCACTCCTGGCACTACACCAAGCTGGCACTCCTGGCACTACACCAAGCTGGCACTCCTGGCACTACACCAAGCTGGCACTCCTGGCACTACACCAAGCTGGCACTCCTGGCACTACACCAAGCTGGCACTCCTGGCACTACACCAAGCTGGCACTCCTGGCACTACACCAAGCTGGCACTCCTGGCACTACACCAAGCTGGCACTCCTGGCACTACACCAAGCTGGCACTCCTGGCACTACACCAAGCTGGCACTCCTGGCACTACACCAAGCTGGCACTCCTGGCACTACACCAAGCTGGCACTCCTGGCACTACACCAAGCTGGCACTCCTGGCACTACACCAAGCTGGCACTCCTGGCACTACACCAAGCTGGCACTCCTGGCACTACACCAAGCTGGCACACCCGGCACTACACCAAGCTGGCACACCCGGCACTACACCAAGCTGGCACTCCTGGCACTACACCAAGCTGGCACTCCTGGCACTACACCAAGCTGGCACACCCGGCACTACACCAAGCTGGCACACCCGGCACTACACCAAGCTGGCACTCCTGGCACTACACCAAGCTGGCACACCTGGCACTACACCAAGCTGGCACACCTGGCACTACACCAAGCTGGCACACCCGGCACTACACCAAGCTGGCACTCCTGGCACTACACCAAGCTGGCACACCTGGCACTACACCAAGCTGGCACACCTGGCACTACACCAAGCTGGCACACCCGGCACTACACCAAGCTGGCACACCCGGCACTACACCAAGCTGGCACTCCTGGCACTACACCAAGCTGGCACACCTGGCACTACACCAAGCTGGCACACCCGGCACTACACCAAGCTGGCACACCTGGCACTACACCAAGCTGGCACTCCTGGCACTACACCAAGCTGGCACACCTGGCACTACACCAAGCTGGCACACCCGGCACTACACCAAGCTGGCACACCTGGCACTACACCAAGCTGGCACTCCTGGCACTACACCAAGCTGGCACACCTGGCACTACACCAAGCTGGCACACCCGGCACTACACCAAGCTGGCACTCCTGGCACTACACCAAGCTGGCACACCCGGCACTACACCAGCACACAGCACCAGCGTTGTAGCACAACTCCACGCATACACTTTTTTTTTATTTTTTACACATTTACACATACATTTACACATACATTTACACATACATTTACACATACATTTACACATACATTTACACATACACACCACGCCTATTTTTGGATTGTCAGAAAGCCTTTGACACAGTGCCACACAAGAGGCTAGTGAAAAAACTGGAGATGCAGGCTGGAGTGAAAGGGAAGGTACTCCGTTGGATACAGGAGTACCTAAGTAACAGGAGACAACGAGTCAGTGTGAGGGGTGAGGTCTCAGATTGGCGAGACGTTACGAGTGGAGTACCGCAGGGGTCAGTCCTTGGACCTATACTGTTTCTGATATATGTAAATGATCTTCCAGAGGGTATAGAATCGTTTCTCTCAATGTTTGCCGATGATGCAAAATGTATGAGGAGGATTGAAACTGAGGACGATAGTAGGAGGCTACAAGATGACCTAGACAGACTGAGTGAATGGTCCAACAAATGGCTGTTGAAGTTCAACCCGAGTAAATGCAAAGTAATGAAACTAGGCAGTGGAAATAGGAGGCCAAACACAGGATACAGAAAAGGAGATGAAATACTTAATGAAACGAACAGAGAGAAAGATCTAGGAGTTGATATCACACCAAACCTGTCTCCTGAAGCCCACATAAAAAGAATAACGTCTGCGGCATATGCGAGGCTGGCTAACATCAGAACAGCGTTCAGGAACCTGTGTAAGGAATCATTCAGAATCTTGTACACCACATATGTAAGACCAATCCTGGAGTATGCGGCCCCAGCATGGAGCCCGTACCTTGTCAAGCACAAGACGAAGCTGGAAAAAGTCCAAAGGTATGCCACTAGACTAGTCCCAGAACTAAGAGGCCTGAGTTACGAGGAAAGGCTGCGGGAAATGCACCTTACGACACTGGAAGACAGAAGAGTAAGGGGAGACATGATCACAACCTACAAAATCCTCAGAGGAATCGACCGGATAAACAAGGATAAACTATTCAACACTGGTGGGACGCGAACAAGGGGAAACAGGTGGAAACTGAGTACCCACATGAGCCACAGAGACGTTAGAAGGAACTTTTTCAGTGTCAGAGTAGTTAACGGATGGAATGCATTAGGCAGTGATGTGGTGGGGGCTGACTCCATACACAGTTTTAAATGTAGATATGATAGAGCCCAGTAGGCTCAGGAATCTGTACACCAGTTGATTGACAGTTGAGAGGCGGGACCAAAGAGCCAAAGCTCAACCCCCGCAAGCACAAATAGGCGAGTACAAATAGGTGAGTACACTCCCAGGATCGAGAGAGAGAGAGAGAGAGAGAGAGAGAGAGAGAGAGAGAGAGAGAAGCCATGGAGTATTAAGGAGTAACTGCATCACACACAAGCGCAGGAAACTTACTCTAAATAACCAAGTCCCACGAGGGAAATTGGTACATCTTTCTCACCCCGCACCTCGCTTCCTCTTCTATCCTCGTCCTCCTCATCCACCAGTCTTGTCTTCCTTCCCCCCTGTCTCTCCATCACCCAGCCCGCTCCCTCCTCCCTACCGCCCTCTAGGGCACTGCCGCCAGCTCCCAGCCTCCCTAAGGTGTCGTTAGGAGGTGTCCCCGAGCGCCCCAGTCAACGGTAACAAGGAGCACGCGACTGGCTTCGGAGATTGCCAGTATATCTCTCATGTTTACTTGCAAGCAAGTGAGGGGCTCACCGGTGCTTTATTAACGTACTTGGTGAGTAAAATACCTTAATTCTCCATGCTCATATTGAGAATATTTGATTGAGAATTAAAAATTATTGTACATGCATGTGTCCGTATGTGTGGGTTATGGTATTTACTAGTAGTAGGCATCCATCAGTCACAGGAGACTATGGTGTGGCGCTCTGGTTGTCGGTCTGGAGTGGCCTCACCAGGGCTCAAAGCCACGGTAGGTTGATATGGAGGAGAAGCTGTTACCCAGGCAGCAGGTCCCCCCTTCTCCACGGCGTCGAAAGTCTCCAATGGAAAGGCGAACGCCAATACGAATGGTTCCAGCGTCGTCGCAGGAACTGAGAGTTCCGGGGTTGACCTCGGAGTTGGTGAAAAAGGGCACAGGGACTCCAACCCCGGAGACCGCCTTGGTCGGGGAAGGAGAAGAACCACCCCAGCAAGGGCAGGAACGACCCCAGCCCTTGGCTGGGGTGGATCATATATATATATATATATATATATATATATATATATATATATATATATATATATATATATATATATATATATATATATATATATATATATGACAATGTCAGACCACGGAGGAAAAATGAAACAGAAATTTTCTTAAGTACTTTCGTATATTAAATACATCTTCAGAAGGTCCCTTCTGAAGGTCTTTGACCTTCTGAAGATGTATTTAATATACGAAAGTACTTAAGGAAATTCCTGTTTCATTTTTCCTCCGTGGTCTGACATTGTCACATTCTTAATCACGTGTTTATTTTCGTGATATACACACACACACACACACATATATATATATATATATATATATATATATATATATATATATATATATATATATATATATATCTTGAGATCTTGAGGTTATTTTGAGATGATTTCGGGGCTTAGTGTTCCCGCGGCCCGGTCCTCGACCAGGCTTCCACCCCCAGGAAGCAGCCCGTAGCAGCTGTCTAACTCCCAGGTACCTATTTACTGCTAGGTAACAGGGGCATCAGGGTGAAAGAAACATTTTGCCCATTTGTCTCCGCCTCCACCGGGGATCGAACCCGGAACCTCAGGACTACGAATCCGAAGCGCTGTCCACCCAGCTGTCAGGCGCCCATATATATATATATATATATATATATATATATATATATATATATATATATATATATATATATATGATCTTAATGAGCTAATTATTATTGGATTTTCATGCGACTAGACAGTAGACAACACAAACACAACAAACCTCCAATCGGAGGTTTGTCAGATCAGGTCTTTCAATGGGCCACAGATAATAATATGATGTTTAATGCAAATAAGTTCCAGTTCCTGCGCCATGGAAAAAAATAAAATTTAAAATAGGAAACCATATATGAAACGCAATCATTCCATTCACTTGGAGTCTGTATGGGTCTTGAACACTAGACCCGACGCGTGTGAGGCCGAGGATTGCGTTTTTATCAAACGGAATCAAATCATACAATAGAACGAAAAAGCAATGTAAAGAATCTAGGAGTAATCATGTCAGAAGACCTTACCTTTTCATAACACCATAAAGTAGTTGTCACGACTGCAAGAAAAATAACAGGTTGGATAACACTAGTGCTCTCTAGGGTGGAATATTGTTGCACTCTAACAGCCCCATTCAAAGCCGGAGAAATTGCTGACCCAGAGAGCGTGCAAAGATTCTTTGCCGCTAGAATTCATTCAATACCTTGAGGTTACTTTGAGGCGATTTCGGGGCTTAGCGACCCCGCGGCCCGGTCGTTGACCAGGCCTCCTCGTTGCTGGACTGGTCAACCAGGCTGTGGACGCGGCTGCTCGCAGCCTGATATGAATCACAGCATGGTTGATCAGGTATCCTTTGGAGGTGTTTGTCAAGTTCTCTCTTGAACACTGTGAGGGGTCGGCCAGTTATGCCCCTTATGTGTAGTGGAAGCGTGTTGAACAGTCTCGGGCCTCTAATGTTGATAGAGTTCTCTCTTAGAGTACCTGTTGCACCTCTGCTTTTCAACGGGGGTATTCTGCACATCCTGCCATGCCTTCTGGTCTCATGTGATGCTATTTCTGTGTGCAGGTTTGAGACCACTGATCCCTGGAAGCTACACAAGGTATCCACAAAGTATTCCATAAATTAGCTCATTACGTAAAATATTTGTATACTCTTGTGATTATCGATTACGTTCGCTTCTTCAGACCCTGTGTGTACACCCTATGTGTAAACCCTGTGTGTAGACCCCTGTGTGTAGACCCCTGTGTGTACACCCTGTGTGTACACCCTGTGTACACCCTGTGTGTACACACTGTAGTATCGACCATCTCGAAAAGACGTTTCGAAACGCAACCAATTCGTCATTATTAACGAAATCCACAGGACAAAAATGCTCTCCATCAATATGTAAGTTACATGCTCGACAATTCCTCACGAACAGGAGATTTACTGTTTGTATCTGCAGACTCGAGCTATTCTCGCTCTCCATTAAATGTTTTACGGACACTTCAGCCGGTAGAGCCTTTCACGGTGTACTTGGCTCCGGCGCTCGAGTCATATTGAGCCATTACTTCATAACTTGAGAGGTCACCGTCGCGTCTCCCTCACCTTCACCTGAGATATGAGGGAGGGGAAGGCAGGAAGGAATTATCAAGGGAAAGCGCCAAGCCATTACGACTATATAGCACTGGGAAGGGGTCAGGATAAGGATTTGGAATGGGACAGGGGGGGGGAATGGTGCCCCAATCACCTGGACGGTCGGGGATTGAACGCCGACCTGCATGAAGCGAGACCGTTATGAGTGAGGGGAAGAGATGAGAGAGGGGAAGAGTATGGGAAGGGGAGAGATGAGAGAGAGAGTTATGGGGAGAAGAGATGAGGAAGGAGAGATGAGAGATAGACACACAGATATGAGAAAGGAAACAGGACAAATTGAAGGGGAGGAAAGATAATTTGAGTAAGAGTGAGCATATATGTATATGTGTATTTGTGTGTGTGTGTGTGTGTTTACTCACCTAGTTGTGCTTGCGGGGGGTGAGCTCTGGCTCTTTGGTCCCGCCTCTCAACTGTCAATCAACTGGTGTACAGATTCCTGAGCCTAAATCTGTACTCCCTTGAGCGCAGGCGGGAGAGATACATAATAATTTACACGTGGAAAATATTAGAGGGGCTGGTCCCAAACCTGCACACAGAAATAACACCACATGAGACCAGAAGACATGGCAGGATGTGCAGAATACCCCCGTTGAAAAGCAGAGGTGCAACAGGTACTCTGAGAGAGAACTCTATCAACATCAGAGGCCCGAGACTGTTCAACACGCTTCCACTACACATAAGGGGCATAACTGGCAAACCCCTCACAGTGTTCAAGAGAGAACTGGATAAGCACCTCCAAAGGATACCTGATCAACCAGGCTGTGACTCATACGTCAGGCTGCGAGCAGCCGCGTCTAACAGCCTGGTTGATCAGTCCAGCAACCAGGAGGCCTGGTCGACGACCGGGCCGCGGGGACACTAAGCCCCGGAAGCACCTCAAGGTAGCCTCAAGGTAGTCAAGGTAGCCTACTGGGCTCTATCATATCTACACTTGAAACTGTGTATGGAGTCAGCCTCCACCACATCTCTGCCTAATGCATTCCATTTGTCTAATACTCTGACACTGAAAAAATTCTTTCTAAAGTCTCTATGGCTGGCTCATGTGGGCACTCAATTTCCACCTGTCTATCCTAGTGCGTGTGCCCCTTGTGTTAAATAGTCTGTCTTTATCTACCCTATCAATTCCTCTGATAATCTTGTATGTGGTGATCATGTCCCCCCTAACTCTTGTGTCTCCCCGTGATGTGAGGTTTAATTCCCATAGTCTCTCCTCGTAGCCCATATCCCTCTGTTCGGGTACTAGTCTGGTGGCGAACCTTTGAACCTTTTCCCTTAGTCTTATGCTTGACTAGATATAGACGCCATGCTGGAGCCGCATACTCCAGGATTGGTCTGACATATGTGGTATACAAAGTTCTGAAAGATTCCTTACACAAATTTCTAAAAGCCGTTCTTATGTTAGCCAACCTGGCATATGCCGCTGATGTTATCCTCTTGATATGGGCTTCAGGGGATAGGCCTGGCTTGATATCAACCCCCAGGTCTTTCTCTGTGACTCTTGAAGTATTTCTTCTCCCAAATGATACCTTGTATCTGGTCTCCTAGACACAAGTGTGTGTGTGTGTGTGTGTGTGTGTGTGTGTGTGTGTGTGTGTGTGTGTGTGTGTGTGTGTGTGTGTGTAACAAAAAATCTATAAATTCAACCCGTCCTCGACTAAAAGTCCATTACACCCTGTAGTCAACCCCCAGACGCAATCATAAATTTTAACATGCTGTTCATTCAAAACAGGAATTTTCTCAAATATAAATTAATATTATATTAGCATATTGTGCATATATAGGCAGAGGTTACGTTAGGTTAGATGTTTAGGTTCTGTTGGCGATTATTTGTATTTGTAGTACGTGGGTGAAGCATTTACAGCGTTGTGGTTCGAATAAAAGTCGTCAGTGAAGCACTTGTTCCGGAAGTGTTCGGACGAAACCAGTTATGAGTCGTGTGTTAACCGTTTTTCATTCATAAACAGCTGGGGTTTGTCGGGTGCATGGAATCACTTTTGTGTCTTTGTTTGGACGGGCTGGCAAATTTGTTGCTGCCCCAAGACTGTAAATAGAACCCGAATCCGTGGATTGCGAATCCCTAACGCTGTCCACTCCACCACGAGGACCTGAGCGTGAGTGCGTGCGTGCAAACTTGTGTGCAGCTTCGTGTGTGTTGTGTGTTGACCAGACCACACACTAGAAGTTGAAGGGACGACGACGTTTCGGTCCGTCCTGGACCATTCTCAAGTCGATTGAAACGTCGTCGTCCCTTCAACTTCTAGTGTGTGGTCTGGTCAACATACTTCAGCCACGTTCGTGTGTTGGGTATTTACCAGAGCGAATGCGCAGAGAGAAAGGAAAATTGAGAACGAGAGACGCATATTTAAACAAATTTGAAAGAGCGCGCGCGGGAACATGAGGCCAAGGAACGAGGCGGCCAGGTATGTGCGCCGCCGCCACACAAATTACCGGAAGTCAGGGGCTGGCCTGCAGACAAAGGCCAGTTGGTCAATGGGTTACCTGCTGGCGGGGCCGACGCCTGGCACACCAAGCCTCGCCAGGCCTAAAACACCACTACTACTGCCTCTACACACATGGATATTATGACCTGTCACACACACACACACTCACACACACGACAAAGTTAGAGAAGATTCAGCGGCATGCCACCAGACTTGTCCCGGAACTGAGAGGTATGAGCAACGAGGAAAGGATGAAGGAGCTGAACCTCACGTTCCTGGAAGATAGAAGAGTAAGGGGAGACATGATAACCACCTACAAAATTCTCAGGGGAATTGACAGGGTGGACAAAGACAAACTCTTCAGCACGGGTGGTACACGCACAAGGGGACATAGGTGGAAACTTAGTACCCAAATGAGCCACAGAGACGTTAGAAAGAATATTTTCAGTGTCAGAGTAGTTAGTAAATGGAATGCACTAGGAAGTGATGTGGTGGAAGCTGACTCCATACACAGTTTCAAATGTAGGTATGATAGAGCCCAGTAGGCTCAGGAATCTGTACACCAGTTGATTGACGGTTGATAGGCGGGACCAATGACACAAAGCTCAACCCCCGCAAGCACAAATAGGTGAGTATAAATAGGTGAGTACACACACACACACCTCGTGCATACTACCAATTATATATCATATTTGATTTTTATATCAAAACGACATTTTATATCATATTTTCGTTAAGTTGGGTTTGGTGGTATTAGATTGGGTTGGGTTTGTTTACAGAGTAGTGATGACGTAGAGGGGTACATACTTTTCCCAGGTTGTAGATTCTAGACCCTAACTAGACCCGTATCTTCGCCGCTCACTTAAGCACTTCCCTCCACTTTGAGAACGGAATTCCTCATTTCTACATACTTGAAAATTCATTAAGTCCAGTTTTTTTTTAATTTTCACTCTCACAGGGTTAGTTAAAACGGTCTTAATTACAGAGTGGAATAAGTTGCTAACGAATACCAGGAGATATTTACAAAAGTATACGACAAAATATAAAGTATTACTGTTGAGAACGAGAAAAGTTTGACACGAGTTGAGCGTTAAAACTACTGAAGTGGATATACCTTAGGCTACGGGAACAACCCACATTTCCCAAAGTTGAACGTCATAACGCTGAACGTCATAACGTTGAACGTCATAACGTTGAACGCCATAACGTTGAACGTCATAACGTTGAACGTCATAACGTTGAACGCCATAACGTTGAACGCCATAACGTTGAACGTCATAACGTTGAACGTCATAACGTTGAACGTACGTAATGCTGTCAGCTTAATTATATCACAACTGGCCTACGGCCCGCTACAAGCAACAGCCTGTTGAACCAAGTTATCACAAGTCGAGCCCCCAAACCGCTGGGCCGGGCCTGGGGAGTGGACGGACACCCAGAACCCTCTCCAGGTACAATCCAGGTACAATCTCGTCCTCAGCCATAGTATTTCGTTTAATAATATTGCATGTCAATTGCAAAATAAAAACAGTATAAAATGAGTGTCAATTATATCATGTGGAATTTGTAGAGCACCCCCCCAGAGCTGTGCTCAGCCACCATCCCACCAACACACCCGTGACATCTCTTGAGTGAGAGAAAGTAGCAAAAGAGGACATTTGTGTATGTTGGAAATACCTCATTAGTCTAAACAAATTAAGGAAATAGTCTTACCATGAAAAAGACGAAGACGTAACAGGCACCTTCATGCACAGCTTCAAGTCCAGACACGATAACCAAGTCCAGACACGATAACCAAGTCCAGACACGATAACCAAGTCCAGACACGATAACCAACTCCAGCCTCGGTAGTATTATGATGACACACAGCAGGTGTGTAGTGTGTGTTACAGCCCACCACAACCCTCTTGATCAGTGCTCTCACCCCTCTACACCCGCCTCAACCCTCTTGATCAGCGCTCTCACCCCTCTACAGCCCGCCACAACCCTCTTGATCAGCGCTCTCACCCTTCTACAGGCCACCACAACCCTCTTGATCAGTGCTCTCAACCATCTACAGCCCACCACAACCCTCTTGATCAGCGCTCTCACCCCTCTACAGCCCACCACAACCCTCTTGATCAGCGCTCTCACCCCTCTACAGGCCACCACAACCCTCTTGATCAGCGCTCTCACCCCTCTAAAGGCCGCTCTGTAGTAGGTCTCCCCGGGAAGGGAGGCCTAACACACAGGTCTTATATCGCATTACAACTCTCTCTACTGGTCTCTCTTGCTTACTGTAATTGTAAGCAATCACTCCGACCTCCCCCACACTGACCCCGACCTCCCCCACACTGACCCCGACATCCCCCACACTGACCCCGACCTCCCGCACACTGACCCCGACCTCCCCCACACTGACCCCGACCTCCCAAACACTGACCACGACCTCCCCCACACTGACCACGACCTCCCCCACACTGACCACGACCTCCCCCACACTGACCACGACCTCCCCCACACTGACCCCGACCTCCCCCACACTGACCACGACCTCCCGCACACTGACCCCGACCTCCCGCACACTGACCCCGACCTCCCCCACACTGACCCCGACCTCCCCCACACTGACCCCGACCTCCCCCACACTGACCACAGCCTCCCCCACACTGACCCCGACCTCCCCCACACTGACCCCGACCTCCCCCACACTGACCCCGACCTCCCCCACACTGACCCCGACCTCCCCCACACTGACCCCGACCTCCCCCACACTGACCACGACCTCCCCCACACTGACGACCTCCCCCACACTGACCACGACCTCCCCCACACTGACCCCGACCTCCCCCACACTGACCCCGACCTCCCCCACACTGACCACGACCTCCCCCACACTGACGACCTCCCCCACACTGACCACGACCTCCCCCACACTGACCACGACCTCCCCCACACTGACCCCGACCTCCCCCACACTGACCACGACCTCCCCCACACTGACGACCTCCCCCACACTGACCACGACCTCCCCCACACTGACCACGACCTCCCCCACACTGACCACGACCTCCCCCACACTGACCACGACCTCCCCCATACTGACCCCGACCTCCCCCACACTGACCCCGACCTCCCCCACACTGACCCCGACCTCCCCCACACTGACCACGACCTCCCCCACACTGACGACCTCCCCCACACCGACCACGACCTCCCCCACACTGACCACGACCTCCCCCACACTGACCACGACCTCCCCCACACTGACGACCTCCCCCACACTGACCACGACCTCCCCCACACTGACCCCGACCTCCCCCACACTGACCCCGACCTCCCCCACACTGACCACGACCTCCCCCACACTGACGACCTCCCCCACACCGACCACGACCTCCCCCACACTGACCACGACCTCCCCCACACTGACCACGACCTCCCCCACACTGACCACGACCTCCCCCACACTGACCACGACCTCCCCCACACTGACCACGACCTCCCCCACACTGACCACGACCTCCCCCACACTGACCACGACCTCCCCCACACTGACCACGACCTCCCCCACACTGACCACGACCTCCCCCACACTGACCACGACCTCCCCCACACTGACCACGACCTCCCCCACACTGACCACGACCTCCCCCACACTGACCACGACCTCCCCCACACTGACCACGACCTCCCCCACACTGACCACGACCTCCCCCACACTGACCACAACCTTCACACAGCTGCCCGCGTCAGAAAACGTCCGCTTACAGTAATTTATGAAAATATAATTTTAAAGTAGTGAAAAAATTATCCTCTCTACACCAAATCATGTTTTTTTTCATGTTTTAGTCATGGACAGGACTTAGCGTCAGTGCCACTGTGACACCAGGCCCGACGGTGGAGGAGGCCAGACCAGGGCTGTGGTCAGGCCCCCTGGTGCCTCGACCAGGCCTCCTGGTGCCTCGACCAGGCCTCCTGGTGCCTCGACCAGGCCTCCTGGTGCCTCGACCAGGCCTCCTGGTGCCTCGACCAGGCCTCCTGGTGCCTCGACCAGGCCTCCAGGTGCCTCGACCAGGCCTCCAGGTGCCTCGACCAGGCCCCCTGGTGCCTCGACCAGGCCCCCTGGTGCCTCGACCAGGCCTCCTGGTGCCTCGACCAGGCCTCCTGGTGCCTCGACCAGGCCTCCTGGTGCCTCGACCAGGCCTCCTGGTGCCTCGACCAGGCCTCCAGGTGCCTCGACCAGGCCTCCAGGTGCCTCGACCAGGCCCCCTGGTGCCTCGACCAGGCCCCCTGGTGCCTCGACCAGGCCTCCTGGTGCCTCGACCAGGCCTCCTGGTGCCTCGACCAGGCCTCCTGGTGCCTCGACCAGGCCTCCTGGTGCCTCGACCAGGCCTCCAGGTGCCTCGACCAGGCCTCCAGGTGCCTCGACCAGGCCTCCAGGTGCCTGGTTGAGGACCGGGCCGGGGGGACGCTAAGCCCCGGAATAATCAATCATCGCAAGGTAAGGTATAATTATGTTCTTTGTTTAACAGCCCAACCACTAATTACCTTCTAGTAAACCATTCCTATTTTTCCTGTCTGTGATATTTAACAAAATTATCATAAAATATTACATATATCTTAAGTTTCATAAGTATAAAATTAAGTTTTATAAGTATAAGCAGGTATAAATTAATGCACCATGCTGTGTAACAAACATTTGGTAGAACACTTACCTGGGCTCGAACTCCCGACCTTCTGATCGTTAGTTCGTCACACAGTCCACTATGCCAACGACTCGCTTACATTTAAAATAGGTGATCGACTAAGGATTGTGTGTTTACGGGCTATTCATGCCCGTGCCACCTTCAGGGTGGTTTAATCTTTATCAATCAAGGATTGTGGCAAGTGCTGTCAGGCAACAATCTAAGCGGCTTTCCTCAACCACGGAAGCACCCGTGGCCGTGAGCCACGGGGGGGGGGGGAGGGAGGGAGAGGATGGAGAAGAGAGAGAGGATAGGAGGAGAGAGAGAGGATGGAGAAGAGAGAGAGGATAGGAGAGAGAGAGAGAGAGGATGGAGAAGAGAGAGAGGATGGAGAAGAGAGAGAGGATAGGAGAGAGAGAGAGAGAGGATAGGAGGAGAGAGAGAGGATAGGAGGAGAGAGAGAGGATATAGAAGAGAGGATAGGAGGAGAGAGAGAGGATAGGAGAGAGAGAGAGAGGATAGGAGGATAGAGAGAGGATAGGAGGATAGAGAGAGGATATAGAAGAGAGAGAGGATAGGAGGAGAGAGAGAGGATAGAGAGAGAGAGAGAGAGAGAGAGAGAGAGAGAGAGAGAGAGAGAGAGAGAGAAATAATGGTCATAACAATAGGGTTGAGGAGGGGGGAGAAGGGTGGTGTGTGGGGCTCCAGGACAAAGAGTGTCACCCCAACCATCACTCGCCACTAACAACCCCACAACACCCCCCCCCCCCCCCCGTCACACCTCACCCTCACACTAATCCCATGTTGGGACTCTTGTCACAACCTCTACTCCACTTCCCCCAAAAGAAAGAGTCACACGGTATGGAACAGAGGCTTACCCACTGAAGATCGACCACACATTAGATCGAACTTCTTCATTAGGAAGAGATGTGGCGGAGTGTAGATATGATAGAGCCCAATAGGCTCAGGAACCTGTACATTAGTTGATTGACCGTTGAGAGGCGGGACAAAAGAGCCAGAGCTCAACCCCCACAAGCACAACTAGGTAAGTAAGTAGGTAAGCACACACCGTCTGTCTCATACCCTCCAACTAGAAGACAGGTTTTACAATGCCAAAAGTCCTCCAAATAATTCATCTAGAGTAGACAGGATGTTTTCCAACGGGATAATCACCGGATGCAAAAATAAGCGAACTAAAAACTGCAACATTCTTGGGTCGACATTGATAAGGACAAAAATCACCATACAACATTATGTAAATTAAGATAAACATATCCCAAAATGACGGATTGATTACCACTTATCAAATTACGATATATAGGATAAACATACGATAAACATTACGATATATTAATAAAACAAAATAAGTATAGGTCTAGAGTCACCTGGACTCTAGACCTTGAGGTTTTGTATCTGTACCCCGCCCTTCAAGTATCATACACACCCGTCGCCAAGAAAGATAATGAGAATCTTGCTCTTATCAAAGCTGTCACACTTGTAACAATTGCCTCCTCCATCGAGAATTAAAGATCTCCCGAACACTGTCTACACCAACGGCTCAGTCCAATCTTCTCCTGGACGGACTGCAGCAGCATGTAGGTTTTATAGAAATAATATTTGCAATCAATTTTTACTTATCAATTACCTGTGGCAGGTGGCTACAGATGACGGATCTCCCAATCCTGAGCACTCCAGGTGCAAACTCTGTGAGCAGGAACTGCGGCATGATTTCCCACACTACATTACCGAATGCCCAGTTATTAGACCTTTCAGACCCGTTGGCATGAGGTACCTGGAGCTTTGCAATTACTTTATTAACTCTCGTGTTTATGAGGATATCCTCATATTGCACCCAAAATTTGCCAGTGCAGACTACTGAACGTATGGCCCTGTATGACTAACCATCCTGTGTGATGGGGATTTTAGCCTCACGTAACTAGTTTTGTGACATTGTACTCCCCTTCATATAGTCTAGGGCAGCTGCCCAAATACACATATACCTAAATGTGTTAACAAAAAAAAAAAAAGATCCACTGTTCACAACGTATTAGCAAGGTCTACGGAGGCTACATTCCTCGTCTTAGGCCTACCGCAAGTCTTCCCCGAGAGGCCACACGTCCATTAGGTGTAAGATAAGAGGGATGAGCAGAGGCCGCAGGAACTTAAAGTAATAAAGCTGTACCTGGCTGTACCTGTAATGCTGTACCTGGCTGTACCTGTAATGCTGTACCTGTAATGCTGTACCTGGCTGTACCTGTAATGCTGTACCTGGCTGTACCTGTAATGCTGTACCTGGCTGTACCTGTAATGCTGTACCTGGCTGTACCTGGCTGTACCTGTAATGCTGTACCTGGCTGTACCTGTAATGCTGTACCTGGCTGTACCTGTAATGATGTACCTGGCTGTACCTGGCTGTACCTGTAATGATGTACCTGGCTGTACCTGTAATGCTGTACCTGGCTGTACCTGTAATGATGTACCTGGCTGTACCTGTAATGCTGTACCTGGCTGTACCTGTAATGCTGTACCTGGCTGTACCTGTAATGATGTACCTGGCTGTACCTGTAATGATGTACCTGGCTGTACCTGTAATGATGTACCTGGCTGTACCTGTAATGATGTACCTAGCATCATTACTCTCATGCCACTGCTGGAGTCCCACACACTATATTTCTTACGCAATCAAACCTAACGTAAAAAATATACGCCGGTTTAAAGAATTTAATATAAGAACATAAGAATGAAGGTAACGAATGGATTATGAAGGTGTGAAGGTAAGGCGTATTGGTCCATACGATGCAGCTCCTATTCATAAGAACATAAGAACAAGGCAACTGCAGAAGGCCTATTGGCCCATACAAGGCAGCTCCTATCTATAACCACCCAATCGCACTCATATACATGTTCAACCCGCGCTTGAAACAATCGAGGGACCCCACCTCCACTGGTGGGGTCCCTCGATTCACTCCCTTCCCCAGGAGGGGTGGGGAGTGATATTCGAATCTTATCACTGCAATATCGACACTTCATGGGACTAATGAGTATTGGCTCCAGCAGGTTTAGATGGGTTTTCCAGGTTCTGACGTGTCTCGTTAAGCAAAACCGTTGCTTTTATTACGGAGAGGTAATCGACCCCCCAGAAACCGATTTCCGCGTTGTAGGCCTACTGAATACCTGCACAACACTTCCTAACATAATCAAATATGATGCTAATAAATATGCATCAGAGATAATAACACAAATTTTCCGTCCCCGGGCCGTATTTGCCTTATTTTCAAATTACTTATGACTTCAAAGTATAGAAAATGGCTATTATTCCCCCTTAAACTTTGCCTTCGACCTTAGACAGCTTAGTGAAGATGTCTTGTGTGTAAGATGACTTCAAGGCTTCCGACTCCTTATCTAGAGTTGTGACACGTTGTCTAGATAAGGGACAACAATTGTGTTACAAGGTGTAATAACTAGACACAAAGACAAATCCCGAATACTATACACCATTGTATAGAAGGTTGAGGTGTTTATGCATCGGACGCAAACAATAACCGGTCGGTAACAAAACTAAAGCAACTTCTGTTAGCGTCCAAAACATTCCCTGGGGCGGAACATTCACAGGCGGACATCCAAAACATTCACAAGTGCATCCAAAACATTCACAAGTGCATCCAAAACATTCACAAGTGCATCCAAAACATTCACAAGTGGCATCCAAAACATTGAGAGTGGGGCGCCTATATAAGTCATAATACAAAATAAGAGTATGCCGTCACGAGTCTGAGACCACTGGAGATCTGTACGGAGCTGCCAGTGCAACCTTGTTTAGTTCCTGCGATTGACTAAGCTCATGGTGAGAGTATTTATGTGGGTCGATTGTTGTCGCGCGTCGCGCGTGTCACACTGCTGTGGCCTTTGTTGGAATATAACACCTTTAATACCTTCCTCCTCGGTGCTGTCTCAAATCCTGCGAGGGGCAGGAGGAGGAGTAGAGACGGAGAGGGGAAAACGAAGAGACAATGAAGGAGCAGGACAAAGAGAGGAAAGGGGGGAGCAGGAGAAGGCGATGAAGAGAGAAGGGGGAGCAGGAACGGGAGAAAGAGAATTAGGATCAGGAGGAAGAGAAGACGGAGGTGGATCAGGAAGGGGAGTAGTGTGTGTCAAGAACTAGCTGCCCTAGACTATATGAAGGGGAGTAGTGTGTGTGTGTGTCAAGAACTAGCTGCCCTAGACTATATGAAGGGGAGTACACAGGATGGTTGATCACACAGGACATAGATATATAAGAATACTTAGCAAGAGGGTAAATATAAAAATGTTATGGATTCCTTCTCACATTGGCCTGCAGGAACATGACAAAGTTGACGCCCTTGCTAAGGCTGCAGTAAATTAGGACAGTATTGAACGGAATCTTGAGTTATCAAATAGGTCCCTTAAAAGTGTCATTAGAGAACTCCTGGATGGATTTGAAGTAGAACAGTATAAAGTAGAACTAGCAAGTCCATTGTTTATCACAATGAAATGTGTGAAGTAAAACATGTGTATGGGGCAAGTAACAGTAGACTAACAGATGTTGTCACAGCTCGTATAAGACTTGGCTACAAGTATCTCTGGCAGTTCGGCTTGTATAGGGATCTAGATGATGTAAAGTGTGTGGACAAAGACAGGGACACACACTCGAACACTATATCTTGGATTGTAGTAAAATTGAGCCATTTAGAGATAAATCTAAGCTCACTCTGTATGATATGGCAACCTATCTTATTACTAAGTATAAAATACCTGAAATCCTTGCACTGTATCCATATTTCGCTTCCAGTAGATAAACGACATATGAGATTAAGAAACAAGTAGTGTATTGTCAAGACTAATAATAAACAGAAGCTCTCCTATGACTGTAAAATCTCCATTGGTGGAACTATTATGTATTAGCGATATGACCTACCATTAATGTATAATGACTTACTGTAAATATATAGCTCTTTGAAATAGAACTTTCTCTGTAACTACCTGACATGTAACTATAAGGTGTGAAAGATAGTTGAAATTGTTTATGTAATAATCTAAGATGAGATGTGATAAAGACCTTTTGTGCCCTCTGTAATGCTTTTTGCGCTACCGCTCACAGGATGAGTATGGGGTGCACAATAAACTAGCCGCCACCGGCGGCAACAATAAAAAAAAATCCCAGGGCACAGTGTGCACAGAGAAGCTCTGGAGCATTATGAGAGCATCACGTGGGATGACTAACCTTTACCAAGGTTAGTAGTTAGTCTGAAAACGTCCACTCTCCCTCCACTAAGCACCAGCTTCACTACACATAATATACATATTACCATATTTGTTCACGTCTGAGCCCAGGATCTTGATCAACGCTAATGACCAGGGTTATACATTACCCTTTTTCACAATCCTACATTGCAGGTAATAAGATACTGTAATTTTTAGTAAATGTAAGGTATGTACATGTATATGCACAATGTAAATGTACAAATTAACAAAATTAGTAATACTGCCTATATAAACCCCCAAACTTAGGTCTACGCACAAAACCTTACCAAGCAACTAACCGTAACCTAAGGCTAGGTATGTAGCGAACATTTTTCATATTAGAGTACCGTATTGTACTTATTAATATATACAAAAATATATCAACTCCAATATGTACAAAATGTAACACAGGGTTTACTACGTACATGGTAATTCGCCACATGTTAAAACACAGTATATTTACAATGACAAATACTGTACTTGAGTACAAATATACACACATTAAAAATTAATAAAGGCTGAAAAATATTACAAAACGGTGGTTTACGTGTTCGAATTGACTTGGTTGAAAGCATGATACAGCTGCGACTTGTGTGACGATTTAATAATGCCAAGATGTCAGGTGACAGACAACAACTCACTGTGTGATAGTTGACACTCACTGTGTGATGGTTGACACACTGTGTGATGGTTGACACTGTGTGATGGTTGACACTGTGTGATGGTTGACACTGTGTGATGGTTGACACTCACTGTGTGATGGTTGACACTCACTGTGTGATGGTTGACACTGTGTGATGGTTGACACTCACTGTGTGATGGTTGACACTCACTGTGTGATGGTTGACACACTGTGTGATGGTTGACACTGTGTGATGGTTGACACTGTGTGATGGTTGACACTGTGTGATGGTTGACACTCACTGTGTGATGGTTGACACTCACTGTGTGATGGTTGACACTGTGTGATGGTTGACACTGTGTGATGGTTGACACTGTGTGATGGTTGACACTCACTGTGTGATGGTTGACACACTGTGTGATGGCTGACACCCACTGTGTGGTGGCTGACACTCACTGTGTGATGGTTGACACTGTGTGATGGTTGACACTCACTGTGTGATGGTTGACACTGTGTGATGGTTGACACTGTGTGATGGTTGACACTCACTGTGTGATGGTTGACACTCACTGTGTGATGGTTGACACTGTGTGATGGTTGACACTCACTGTGTGATGGTTGACACTCACTGTATGATGGTTGACACACTGTGTGATGGTTGACACTGTGTGGTGGTTGACACTCACTGTGTGATGGTTGACACACTGTGTGGTGGTTGACACTGTGTGGTGGTTGACACCCACTGTGTGATGGTTGACACACTGTGTGATGGTTGACACACTGTGTGATGGTTGACACTGTGTGGTGGTTGACACACTGTGTGGTGGTTGACACTCACTGTGTGATGGTTGACACACTGTGTGGTGGTTGACACTGTGTGGTGGTTGACACCCACTGTGTGATGGTTGACACACTGTGTGATGGTTGACACACTGTGTGATGGTTGACACTGTGTGGTGGTTGACACACTGTGTGGTGGTTGACACTCACTGTGTGATGGTTGACACACTGTGTGGTGGTTGACACTGTGTGGTGGTTGACACCCACTGTGTGATGGTTGACACACTGTGTGATGGTTGACACACTGTGTGATGGTTGACACTGTGTGGTGGTTGACACACTGTGTGGTGGTTGACACTCACTGTGTGATGGTTGACACACTGTGTGATGGTTGGCACTGTGTGGTGGTTGACACCCACTGTGTGATGGTTGACACTGTGTGGTGGTTGACACTTACTGTGTGATGGTTGACACTCACTGTGTGGTGGTTGACACTCACTGTGTGATGGTTGACACCCACTGTGTGATGGTTGACACACTGTGTGATGGTTGACACTCACTGTGTGGTGGTTGACACTCACTGTGTGATGGTTGACACTCACTGTGTGATGGTTGACACTGTGTGATGGTTGACACTGTGTGATGGTTGGCACTCACTGTGTGATGGTTGACACTCACTGTGTGATGGTTGACACTCACTGTGTGATGGTTGACACTCACTGTGTGATGGTTGACACTCACTGTGTGATGGTTGACACCCACTGTGTGATGGTTGACACTCACTGTGTGGTGGTTGACACTCACTGTGTGATGGTTGACACTCACTGTGTGATGGTTGACACCCACTGTGTGATGGTTGACACCCACTGTGTGGTGGTTGACACTCACTGTGTGATGGTTGACACTCACTGTGTGATGGTTGACACTCACTGTGTGATGGTTGACACTCACTGTGTGATGGCTGACACACTGTGTGATGGTTGACACACTGTGTGATGGTTGACACTGTGTGGTGGTTGACACTCACTGTGTGATGGTTGACACACTGTGTGGTGGTTGACACTGTGTGGTGGTTGACACCCACTGTGTGATGGTTGACACACTGTGTGATGGTTGACACACTGTGTGATGGTTGACACTGTGTGGTGGTTGACACACTGTGTGATGGTTGACACTCACTGTGTGATGGTTGACACACTGTGTGGTGGTTGACACTGTGTGGTGGTTGACACACTGTGTGATGGTTGACACACTGTGTGATGGTTGACACTGTGTGGTGGTTGACACACTGTGTGGTGGTTGACACTCACTGTGTGATGGTTGACACACTGTGTGGTGGTTGACACTGTGTGGTGGTTGACACCCACTGTGTGATGGTTGACACACTGTGTGATGGTTGACACACTGTGTGATGGTTGACACTGTGTGGTGGTTGACACACTGTGTGGTGGTTGACACTGTGTGATGGTTGACACTCACTGTGTGATGGTTGGCACTGTGTGGTGGTTGACACCCACTGTGTGATGGTTGACACTTACTGTGTGGTGGTTGACACTCACTGTGTGATGGTTGACACCCACTGTGTGATGGTTGACACACTGTGTGATGGTTGACACTCACTGTGTGGTGGTTGACACTCACTGTGTGATGGTTGACACTCACTGTGTGATGGTTGACACTGTGTGATGGTTGACACTCACTGTGTGATGGTTGGCACTCACTGTGTGATGGTTGACACTCACTGTGTGATGGTTGACACTCACTGTGTGATGGTTGACACTGTGTGATGGTTGACACTCACTGTGTGATGGTTGACACCCACTGTGTGATGGTTGACACTCACTGTGTGATGGTTGACACTCACTGTGTGGTGGTTGACACTCACTGTGTGATGGTTGACACTCACTGTGTGATGGTTGACACCCACTGTGTGATGGTTGACACTCACTGTGTGGTGGTTGACACTCACTGTGTGATGGTTGACACTCACTGTGTGATGGTTGACACTCACTGTGTGATGGTTGACACTCACTGTGTGATGGCTGACACACTGTGTGATGGTTGACACTCACTGTGTGATGGCTGACACACTGTGTGATGGTTGACACTCACTGTCTGATGGTTGACACTCACTGTGTGATGGTTGACACTCACTGTGTGATGGTTGACACTGTGTGATGGCTGACACACTGTGTGATGGTTGACACTCACTGTGTGATGGCTGACACACTGTGTGATGGCTGACACACTGTGTGATGGTTGACACACTCAATAATGACGTCTAGGGATGTGATATGCTCATTACCATTATCATCAACCCGCGGTCTGCTCTCCGACCAGGCCTCTCGGTTGGTCATCTGGTCAACCAGGCTGTTGGACGCGGCTGCTCGCTGCCTGATTGTATTAATCACAGCCTGGTTAATCAGGTATCCATTGGAGTCCACATTTGGTACTTATTCTGTCCAGTCGCTTTATGAACTATTTTAGATGCGTCGCAGAGTTTACCCCGAGGTCTAGCTGTGTGGCCCCGCCTCCTGTACACGAAGTCTAGCTGTGTGGCCCCGCCTCCTATACACGAGCTCATCGCCCAACGTCTTACTTGCTCGTGAAGTTGTAAATGAGACTGCAACTTCATATCATCATCCCTTCATTGCACACCGCTTGCTAGGCACTCGTACAAACCCAGAGTATCTCCTGACGTACTATTCAACTCATCAACCCATCATGAGACAGGGACACCTATCCCCAGAGCGTCCATACCGACCACAACAATCAGAACACGCCAAGGGAAGGGGGGGGAGGGGTGAAGACAGGGGGGGGCAGGTGTTAAGCTCGACGTTCCGTACGTAAAACAAGAATTAAATCCCCCCCCCCTCCCCAAACCATGCACGTATCTCTGCGTAATTATAATTTACAGTAATGGGGCGGTAAGTGTGATCTAATAAGTAAATGTGGCGGCAGGCGTGTTTGTGTCACATCACGGCGAATGAGCGAGCGTGTGTACTCACCTATATGTACTCACCTATATGTGCTTGCAGGATCGTGTGTGTGTGTGTGTGTGTGTGTGTGTGTGTGTGTGTGTGTGTGTGTGTGTGTGTGTGTGTGTGTGTGTGTGTGTGTGTGTGTACTCACCTAGTTGTGTTTGCGGGGGTTGAGCTCTGGCTCTTTGGTCCCGCCTCTCAACCGTCTGTGTGCCTCTGTGTGTACTCGCCTATTTGTGCTTGCAGGATCGAGCATTGACTATTGGATCCCACCTTTCCAGCTATCGGTTGTTTACAGCAATGACTCCTGTCCCATTTCCCTATCATACCTAATTTTAAAAGCATGAATAGAGTTTGCTTCCAAAACCTGTTCTCCAAGTGCATCCCATTTTTCCACTACTCTCACGCTAAAAGAAAGCTTCCTAACATCTCTGTGACTCTTCTGAGTTTCCAGTTTCCATCCATGTCCCCTCGTTCTGTTATTATTACGTGTGAACATTTCATCTATTTCCACTTTGTCAATTCCCCTGAGTATTTTATATGTCCCTATCATATCTCCTCTCTCTCCTATTTTCTCTTGTGTCGTAAGGTTCAGTTCCTTCAGACGCTCTTCAAATCCCATCCCCCGTAACTCTGGGACAAGCCTCGTTGCAAACCTCTGAACCTTCTCCAGTTTCTTTATGTGTTTCTTCAGGTGGGGGCTCCATGATGGGGCGGCATACTCTAAGACGGGTCTCACGTAGGCAGTGTAAAGCGCCCTAAAAGCTTCCTCATTTAGGTTTCTGAATGAAGTTCTAATTTTTGCCAGTGTAGAGTACGCTGCTGTCGTTATCCTATTTATATGTGCCTCAGGAGTTAGATTAGGTGTCACATCCACTCCCAGGTCTCTTTCTCGAATCGTTACAGGTAGGCTGTTCCCCTTCATTGTGTACTGTCCCTTTGGTCTCCTGTCACCTGATCCCATTTCCATAACTTTACATTTACTGGTGTTGAACTCCAGTAGCCATTTCCCTGACCATCTCTGCAACTTGTTTAAGTCCTTTTGGAGGACCCTACAATCCTCCTCTGTCACAACTCATCTCATTAATTTTGCGTCATCCGCAAACATTGACATGTATGATTCCACTCCTGTAAACATATCATTTACGTAAATTAGAAAGAGGATTGGTCCCAGCACCGATCCTTGAGGTACTCCACTTGTTACTGTTCGCCAGTCCGACTTCTTGCCCCTTACCATTACCCTCTGGTTCCTTCCTGTTAGGTAGTTCTTCACCCATGCTAGGGCCTTTCCGCTTACTCCTGCCTGCCTCTCAAGTTTGTATAGCAGTCTCATGTGCGGTACTGTATCAAAGGCCTTTTGGCAGTCAAGAAATATGCAGTCTGCCCAGCCTTCTCTGTCCTGCCTTATCCTTGTTACTTTATCATAGAATTCTAAAAGGTTTGCTAGGCATGATTTCCCTGTCCAGAACCCATGTTGGTGCTTGTTTACAAACCCAATGCTCTCCAGGTTCTCAACAAGTCTTAGCCTAATTATTCTTTCAAGTACTTTGCAGGGGATGCTTGTCAGTGATACGGGTCTGTAGTTAAGTGCCTCCTCCCTATCACCTTTCTTGAAAATCGGTACGACATTTGCCTCCTTCCAGCAACTGGGCAATTCTCCCGACATTAGTGACTCATTAAAGATCATTGCCAGCGGCACGCTGAGAGCCTGCGTTGCCTCTTTTAGTATCCACGGTGATACTTTGGTCCAACAGCTTTATTTGCATCCAGTGTTGTCAACTGTTTCATTACCTCCTCTGCTGTCACCTCTATATCTGATAGTCTTTCTTCTAGGGTAATCGCTTCTAACAATGGGAGCTGCTCAGGCTCAGTTGTGAACACTCCATGGAAACTTGCATTCAGTACCTCGCAGATTTCCTTGTCGCTTTCTGTATATGCCCCTTCTGTTTTCCTCAGTCTTGTCACTTGGTCATTTACCGACATCTTCCTTCTTATATGGCTATGTAGTAATTTAGGTTGCCTTTTCGCTTTGATTGCAATATCATTCTCATAATTTTTTTCCGACACTCGTCTTATGTTAATGTAATCATTCCTAGCTCTGTTACATCTAGTCCTGTTGTCCTCTGTCCTTTGTCTTCTGTACTTCCTCCACTCCCTCCTGCTTCTCACCTTTGCTTCCTGACACTGTCTATTAAACCATGGGTTATTATATTCCCTCCTGCTTTTTTCCTTTACTGTTGGAATAAATCTCTCTTCAGCCTCCTTGCATTTCCATATGACTTGGTTCATCATACCTTGCACTGTTTTTCCTCTAAGTTCTTCCTCCCACTGCACTTCTCCCAGGTAGTCCCTTATCCTTCTGTAGTCCCCTTTTCTGCAATCAAGTCTGTGTGTGTGTGCGTGTGTGCCTGTGTGTGTGCCTGTGTGTGTGTGTGTGTGTGTGTGTGTGTGTGTGTGTGTGTGTGTGTGTGTGTGTGTGTGTAAAAGCAACTGTCTCATCATTACACTAACACGGGTCTAAAAATACATCGGGGTTATTTAATGAAGGTAAGGACCTTAGTTCCCGCCGATCCCGGACAGTGTGCGTCAGTAGAACACGTGCACAGAGCACCTTGACAGTACAAATGTTCCGTACACCTACAGAGTACACTTACACAGTATACAGCTAGAGTACCTCGCCAGCACAGACGTTCACCATACCTAGACAGTCCAGATGTACAGTACTCCTAAACTGTACACTTGCACCCAGACCAGTACATCCACACAGTACACCACACTAGCACACCTTGCCAATACACCTGCACAATACACCTCACTAGCACACAGTGCCAGTACACCTGCACAGTACACCTCACTAGCACACCTTGCCAGTACACCTGCACAGTACACCTGCACAGTACACCTGCACAATACACCACATTTCAGCCACTACCAACAGACGGAAACCCACGTTCCAAAAGTGCTGGAGTAGACCAAGTGGACGACTGTATTATTCGTGACGCTCTCGCCAAAATACCGAGTGACCCTTGGCTGTATACAGGCTTCCTTCCCTCCCCGGCGCCACCACCCACTCCACAACACAGGTCAACGCTGACTTTGTCATCCATTATTAACAGTTTCACTTTTTGCGTCAGTACGGAGGGACAGGGTACATTACTGCCTTGCGGAAGGCCGGGGAGGGCCGTGTGTGTGTGTATTCAACTGGTTGTACTTGCTGTGGTTGAGCTCTGCTCTATCGGCCCGCTTCTCAACTGTCAATCAACTGTTACTAATTACTATTTTTTTCCACACACACACACACACACACACACACACACACACACACACACACACACACACACACACACACACACACACGTCCTGCCTCACAGGGTTACTTGAATTCTGCTACCAGGCAACAAAAATCAGGCAAGAAAGAGAAGGGTTGACTGACAGACTGCATATTTTTGGATTGCCAGAAAGCCTTTGGTACAGTACCACCCAAGAGCCTAGTGAAAAAGCTGGAGTGAAAGGGAAGGTACTCCATTGGATACAGGAGTACCTAAGCAACAGGAGACAACGAGTCAGTGTGAGGGGTGAGGTCTCAGATTGGCGAGACGTTACGAGTGGAGTCCCGCAGGGGTCAGTCCTTGAACCTATACTGTTTCTGATATATGTAAATGATCTCCCAGAGGGTATAGACTCGTTTCTCTCAATGTTGATGCAAAAATTATGAGGAGGATTGAAACAGAGGATGATAGGAGGAGGCTACAAGATGACCTAGACAGACTGAATGAATGGTCCAACAAATGGCTGCTAAAGTTCAACCCGAGTAAATGCAAATTTATGAAACTAGGCAGTGGAAACAGGAGGCCAGACGCAGGATACAGAATAGGAGATGAAGTACTTAATGAAACGGAGAGAAAGATCTAGGAGTTGATCTCACTAGACTAGACTAGACCAATAGTAACCTCAAGGTAACCTTGAGGTTACCTTGAAGTGATTTCGGGGCTTAGCGACCCCGCGGCCCGGTCATCGAGCAAGCCTCTTCGCTACTGGACTGGTCAACCAGGCTGTTGGACGCGGCTGCTCGCAGCCTGACACAGCCTGGTTGATCAGGTATTCTAATATTCTTTAAGTTACGACTTCGTAACTTACCATGAAGTACCAACATGGTAATGGGCAGGGTTTCTTTCACCCTATTTCACTTTCTGTTACCTAGCAGTAAAATAGGTACCTGGGTGTTAGCCAGCTGTCACGGGCTGCTTCCTGGGGGTGGAGGCCTGGTCGAGGACCGGGCCGCGGGGACACTAAAAAGCCCCGAAATCATCTCAAGATAACCTCAAGAAGAAGATAACCTCACACCAAACCTGTCTCCTGAAGCCCACATAAAAAGAATAACGTCTGCGGCATATGCGAGGCTGGCTAACATCAGAACAGCGTTCAGGAACCTGTGTAAGGAATCATTCAGAATCTTGTACACCACATATGTAAGACCAATCCTGGAGTATGCGGCCCCAGCATGGAGCCCGTACCTTGTCAAGCACAAGACGAAGCTGGAAAAAGTTCAAAGATATGCCACTAGACTAGTACCAGAACTAAGAGGCATGAGTTACGAGGAAAGGCTGCGGGAAATACACCTTACGACACTGGAAGACAGAAGAGTAAGGGGAGACATGATCACTACCTACAAAATCCTCAGGGGAATCGACCGGGTAGACAAGGATAAACTATTCAACACTGGTGGTACGCAAACAAGGGGACACAGGTGGAAACTGAGTACCCACATGAGCCACAGGGACGATAGAAAGAACTTTTTCAGTGTCAGAGTAGTTAGTAAATGGAATGCATTAGGCAGTGATGTGGTGGAGGCTGACTCCATACACAGTTTCAAGTATAGATATGATAGAGCCCAATAGGCTCAGGAACCTGTACACCTGTTGATTAACGTTTGACAGGAAAGGAAAGTTCTTTCTAATATATCTGTGGCTCATTTGGGCACTCAGTTTCCATCGTGTCCCCTAGTGCGTGTGCCCCTTGTGTTAAATAGCCTGTCTCTATCTACCCCTGTCGTGTGTGTGTGTGTGTGTGTGTGTGTGTGTGTGTGTGTGTGTGTGTGTGTGTGTGTGTGTGTGTGTGTGTGTGTGTATTCATCTAGTTGTGCTTGCGGGGTTTGAGCTCTGCTCTTTCGGCCCGCCTCTCAACTGTTTTTACTATTTTTTGATAAGTCCATGTCAAGGACTTGGACTTGACATGAACTTGAAACCGGCCATATACTGTAGGTATGTTGACGACATTTTTACGCAGGTACCTGATGCCACACGTCTGTAGGAGCTGAAGGGGGCTTTTGAGCGGAATTCTTTGTTGAGTTTCACTTACGAGATGGAGAAGGATGGGAAGCTGCCCTTTCTAGACGTAACAGTCACGGAAAGGAGCGGAGGCTTCCACACTGCAGTCTACACTAAGGAAACATAAGAATGTGCCTCGGTGCCAATAGTGACTGCCCAGACAGGTACAAGAGGAGTATTGTCAATGCTAACGTCGACCGTGCTCTCAGCCACAGCTCAGGATGGAAGCAAGTCATTGAAGAACTCTGTAGGGTAAGGCAAGTCCTAGTCAACAATGGCTTCTCCAATGGTTTCGTTGAAGACATCATAAGAAGGAAGGTGAAACGCCATGCAACCTCTGAAGAGACAACTAACACAACACCTTTACCCCCTATTAGACTATTTTACAGGAACTTCTTTTCCACAACTCATAAAACGGAGGAAAGGGTCCTGAAAGATATTGTTGATAGGAACATTATCCCTACAGACAAAAATCAGAAGATACAATTGACGATTTACTATAAAACCAAAAAAACGGCCAACCTACTCATCAGAAACTCTCCAGACACAAAGCAGAACGCTTTAAAAGAGACTAACGTCGTCTATGCCTTCAAATGCCCACTTGGGGACTGTAAGGCTCAAAAAACTCAGTATATAGGCAAGACAACAACATCTCTTTCCAGGCGATTAACGATGCATAAGCAACAGGGCTCCATTAAGGAAAATATAATCTCTTCCCAGAACCAGACCATCACCAGAGAAATCTTAACAAACAACACAGAAATCATTAATAAATACAGCGATAGCAGGCAGCTTGACATCTGTGAGGCACTACACATCAAGAAGTCAACAACAGCAATCAACAGCCAATTAATGCACAACTATATTCTACCCACTTCAAAACTCCGCACCAATATAGAAGCATCAAGAAATATGGGCCAATAGGCCCTTTGCAGTTACTTCCATCCTTCCCTTTAATTTACCCAATTTATACCCATCGTTTCGTGTTCTAGTGTTGAAAGTTTTGTTCACCTCATCCAAAACTGGTGTAACATATCACCTCACCCAAATGCGGGTATATAAGATGAAAGCTGTTTAAATGATAGCAAAGAACTCTGTTTAGTGTTTACAGGTTATAGTTGTGTGTAAACTAAAGTCTTTGAAAATGTAATAAGTTATTATGAAACGCGTTCAAGTGTCGCGTCAGACTAGAAATAAAAATGAATTTTGGAGAATTGATTTTTCAGTTACCATCGACAGTGAGAAACATAAGAAATATTGAGAAAATTCGTGTTAGAATTATTAATCTTACTTTTTCGGTCATATTTAATAATATATGTTTACAAGAAAGACTGCTACCAAAATATATATATATATATATATATATATATATATATATATATATATATATATATATATATATATATATATATGTCGTACCTAGTAGCCAGAACGCACTTCTCAGCCTAATATGCAAGGCCCGATTTGCCTAATAAGCCAAGTTTTCCTGAATTAATATATTTTCTCTAATTTTTTTCTTATGAAATGATAAAGCTACCCATTTCATTATGTATGAGGTCATTTTTTTTTATTGGAGTTAAAATTAACGTAGATATAAGACCGAACCTAACCTAACCTATCTTCATAGGTTAGGTTAGGTTAGGTAGCCGAAAACGTTAGGTTAGGTAGGTTAGGTAGTCGAAAAACAATTAATTCATGAAAACTTGGCTTATTAGGCAAATCGGGCCTTGCATAGTAGGCTGAGAAGTGCGTTCTGGCTACTAGGTACGACATTATATATATATATATATATATATATATATATATATATATATATATATATATATATATATATATATATATATATATATATATATGTCGTACCTAGTAGCCAGAACGCACTTCTCAGCCTATTATGCAAGGCCTGATTTGCCTAATAAGCTAAGTTTTCATGAACTAATGTTTTTTCGACTACCTAACCTACCTAACCTAACCTAACCTAACTTTTTCAACTACCTAACCTAACAGTGAAAATATAACTACCTAACCTATATATATATATATATATATATATATATATATATATATATATATGTCGTACCTAGCAGCCAGAACGCACTTCTCAGCCTACTATGCAAGTCCCGATTTGCCTAATAAGCTAAGTTTTACTGAATTAATATATTTTCTCTAATTTTTTTCTTATGAAATGATAAAGCTACCCATTTCATTATGTATGAGGTCAATTTTTTTTTATTAGAGTTAAAATTAACGTAGATATATGACCGAACCTAACCAACCCTACCTAACCTAACCTAACCTATCTTTATAGGTTAGGTTAGGTTAGGTAGTTGAAAAAGTTAGGTTAGGTTAGGTTAGGTAGGTTAGGTAGTCGAAAAAACATTAGTTCATGAAAACTTAGCTTATTAGGCAAATCAGGCCTTGCATAATAGGCTGAGAAGTGCGTTCTGGCTACTAGGTACGACATATATATATATATATATATATTAGCTTCCAGGAAGGACAGAGCGCGTCTTCTAGCTGTGCAAGCGCCCCATGCCGGGGACTTCCTGTTGGCTGTCCCTAATTCCGCCTTGGGCACCCGCCTGGACCATCGGACCCTAAGTATTGGTGTTGCCCTGCGCCTTGCCGCCCCTATCTCCACCGAGCACCGGTGTATTTGCGGCCATGCGCGGGCAGACCAATACGGCAGCCATGGTCTCATCTGTCGTAAGACACAGGGAAAGATTGCCAGACATGAGGCAATCAATGACATCATCAAGAGAAGTTTGGCTACAGCCGAGTGTCCAGCACAAAGGGAACCTCAGTTGTGCAGACCTGACAACAGCCAATAACGCCCAGATGGAGTCACCCTGCAGCCGTGGAGGGAAGGTAAACAGGTCGTGTGGGACTACACGTGCGCGTCTACATTGGCTGATACCTATCTACCTTACAGCATAGCTGAGGGAGGCGGGGCGGCCACCTTCAGGGAGACCCAGAAAACCAACAAGTACAGAGACCTAGAACGTTGTTACAGGTTCGTGCCGATAGGCTCTGAGACTCTAGGTGCCTGGGGTAAATGTGCACTTAAGTTCCTGAAGGTGGGGGGTAAGGACCTCACTGGGAAAACTAGAGACCCAAGAGCGGCCAATTTCATGTTCCAGCGCCTCAGTGTCGCAGTTCAGAGGGGAAATGTGTGCTGTATCTTGGGTACGCACCCGACCTCCGAAGAGCTGGACGAGGTCTTCCAACACTGATTGTTATATTGTTATATAAGTGTGTGTTCTCTGTAAACTGTAGCATTGTAATAAAAAATATATTATATATATGAGAGTAAAATGCAATGGAGTACTAATCAATGAAATAACAACAATTAATAAAACTAATGAAGAATACAGTGTGTATTGACTAGTTTCTGGTGCCCACTAACCGCTCTCTCTGGTCACATTAGACCCATGGACAGAGAGAGGCTGGGACAGAGCCAATTAGCTGTTCCACTTCCTTAACCTTGTGGGCAGGACTTCTCTCTTCTCGCAGCAGGAGGCCCAGTGGCCCAGGGATGCATCACTCACCCATGTCCTCAGGTAAGCTCTCGAGACCCAATAACTCCTCCGCGCCTCCGAGAAATCCTGACTTTTCATTATCGTTGCTGAAATAAATCATTTAAAACATTGCGCAAAGTATAGAGTTCAGACAGTTGATCGGGAAACTCCTGCAGAATGGAGTGCTCTTGAAGACTTCATTCCAACCTTTGTTCCACTAATATATCTTAAACTTACTGGTAGGTTACACAGCCTCTGTTGTTCATACTGTGTTTTCTGTTATACCACTCCAACTTACAACTGGGTTGTATTTTACATGTTACCTGGTAAACCCAGTTTGTATTCTTCATGTTACATGATGAACCCAAGTTGTATTCTTCATGTTACATGATGAACCCAAGTTGTATTCTTTATGTAACATGATGAACCCAAGTTGTATTCTTCATAATCACTATTTCATCTGTGAAGATGATTACAACTTGCCTGATATCGACTTCAAGTTAACTTCAACTTTGGCTTCCGGCCCCGAGGCCAGCAGGCTTGTCTAATGATTGATTACCCTCGTGAAGCACCTGATGCTGCCGCCCTTACGGCAGAACCATCCGCAATGCGAGAAGCGGGCTCTAACAGCCTGGTTGACCAGACCACCCAACAAGAGGCCTGTTCAGAGACTAGGGCGAGGGGAGCAGACATTCATCTCCGGAGCCGTCACAAGGTGCACCACAGGTAGCCCGCTCACGGAGGAGAGGCAGCCTCCCTACGTCTGAGAGTAAGGCTTCCCTCACTTACCCACAGCTTCCTCCCTCCATCCTGGAAGGTAAACAACGACCCGACACACAGTCCACGTGCACACACACACACACATGGAGGGGGGGTGGGTGGCCTGGTAGTCTGGTGGATAGCGCGTAGGACTCGTGATTCTGTGGCGCGGGTTCGATTCCCGCACCAGGCAGAAACAAATGGGCAAAGTTTCTTTCACCCTGAATGCCCCTGTTACCTAGCAGTAAATAGGTACCTGGGAGTTAGTCAGCTGTCACGGGCTGCTTCCTGGTGTGTGTGTGTGTGTGTGTGTGTGTGTGTGTGTGTGTGTGTGTGTGTGTGTGTGTGTGTGTGTGTGTGTGTACTCACCTATATGTACTCACCTATATGTGCTTGCAGGATCGAGCATTGACTATTGGATCCCGCCTTTCTAGCTATCGGTTGTTTACAGCAATGACTCCTGTCCCATTTCCCTATCATACCTAGTTTTAAAAGTATGAATAGTATTTGCTTCCACAACCTGTTCCCCAAGTGCATTCCATTTTCCTACTACTCTCACGCTAAAAGAAAACTTCCTAACATCTCTGTGACTCATCTGAGTTTCCAGTTTCCACCCATGTCCCCTCGTTCTGTTATTATTACGTGTGAACATTTCATCTATTTCCACTTTATCAATTCCCCTGAGTATTTTATATGTCCCTATCATATCTCCTCTCTCCCTTCTTTTCTCTAGTGTCGTTAGGTTCAGTTCCTTCAGCCGCTCTTCATATCCCATCCCTCGTAACTCTGGGACAAGCCTCGTCGCAAACCTCTGAACCTTCTCCAGTTTCTTTATGTGTTTCTTCAGGTGGGGGCTCCATGATGGCGCGGCATACTCTAAGACGGGTATGTGTGTGTGTGTGTGTGTGTGTGTGTGTGTGTGTGTGTGTGTGTGTGTGTGTGTGTGTGTGTGTGTGTGTGTGTGTGTGTGTGTGTGGCGTGGAGAAAAAAATAGTTAGTAAAACAGTTGATTGACAGTTAAGAGGCGGGCCGAAAGAGCAAAAGCTCAACCCCCGCAAACACAACTAGGTGAATACACATACGCCCACACACACATACGCCCACACACACATACGCCCACACACACATACGCCCACATACGTAGAACCCTGCCACAACTAGGTGACTACACACATATACGTCCCATTGGCTTTATCGTATTAAAAAAGTTTTCTGTTTGTCAGTTAAGCAAACTTTTTTTTATTTAAGCTGACCATACACGTCGTGAGGCTTCGTCGTAGACAAACACCAAACAGCGTCAGCTTAATCCTCTCGGAATTTATCGTCAGCTTCCGAGTTTTATTGCGGCAATTTTTGTTATCGTATCCATTGTCCACCACTGTTTACACTCCTGGTCACACCGTCGTCAACTGGTGATATCTTGCCGCCGACACCAGGACGGCCCCCCCCCCACACTGTAAACCCTGCTACAGCTCTCCCAGCCCCCCTACCCCCCACACTGTAAACCCTGCTACTGCTCTCCCAGCCCCCCCACCCCCCACACTGTAAACCCTGCTACTGCTACAGCTCTCACAGCCCCCCCACCCCCCACACTGTAAACCCTGCTACTGCTACAGCTCTCCCAGCCCCCCACCCCCCACACTGTAAACCCTGCTACTGCTACAGCTCTCCCAGCCCCCCCACCCCCCACACTGTAAACCCTGCTACTGCTACAGCTCTCCCAGCCCCTCTACCCCCCACACTGTAAACCCTGCTACTGCTACAGCTCTCCCAGCCCCCCCACCCCCCACACTGTAAACCCTGCTACTGCTACAGCTCTCCCAGCCCCCCCACCCCCCACACTGTAAACCCTGCTACTGCTACAGCTCTCCCAGCCCCCCCACCCCCCACACTGTAAACCCTGCTACTGCTACAGCTCTCCCAGCCCCCCCACCCCCCACACTGTAAACCCTGCTACTGCTACAGCTCTCCCAGCCCCCCACCCCCCACACTGTAAACCCTGCTACTGCTACAGCTCTCCCAGCCCCCCCACCCCCCACACTGTAAACCCTGCTACTGCTACAGCTCTCCCAGCCCCCCCACCCTCCACACTGTAAACCCTGCTACTGCTACAGCTCTCCCAGCCCCCCACACACACTGTAAACCCTGCTACTGCTACAGCTCTCCCAGCCCCCCACACACACACTGTAAACCCTGCTACAGCTCTCCCAGCCCCCCACACACACTCTAAACCCTGCTACTGCTACAGCTCTCCCAGCCCCCCACACACACTGTAAACCCTGCTACTGCTACAGCTCTCCCAGCCCCCCACCCCCCACACTGTAAACCCTGCTACTGCTACAGCTCTCACAGCCCCCCACACACACTGTAAACCCTGCTACTGCTACAGCTCTCCCAGCCCCCCCACCCTCCACACTGTAAACCCTGCTACTGCTACAGCTCTCCCAGCCCCCCACACACACTGTAAACCCTGCTACTGCTACAGCTCTCCCAGCCCCCCCACCCTCCACACTGTAAACCCTGCTACTGCTACAGCTCTCCCAGCCCCCCCCCCACACACTGTAAACTCCGTTACAGCTACAGCTCTCCCAGCCCCCCCCCACACACTGTAAACCCTGCTACTGCTCTCCCAGCCCCCCCCCCACACACACTGTAAACCCTGCTACTGCTACAGCTCTCCCAGCCCCCCCCACACACACTGTAAACTCCGTTACAGCTACAGCTCTCCCAGCCCCCCCCCACACACTGTAAACCCTGCTACTGCTCTCCCAGCCCCCCCTACACACACTGTAAACCCTGCTACTGCTACAGCTCTCCCAGCCCCCCCACACACACTGTAAACCCTGCTACAGCTCTCCCAGCCCCCACCCCCACACACTGTAAACCCTGCTACTGCTACTGCTCTCCCAGCCCCCCCCCCCACACACTGTAAACCCTGCTACTGCTACAGCTCTCCCAGCCCCCCCACACACACTGTAAACCCTGCTACAGCTCTCCCAGCCCCCCCCCCCACACACTGTAAACCCTGCTACTGCTACAGCTCTCCCAGCCCCCCACACACACTGTAAACCCTGCTACTGCTACAGCTCTCCCAGCCCCCCCACACACACTGTAAACCCTGCTACAGCTCTCCCAGCCCCCCCCCCACACACTGTAAACCCTGCTACTGCTACTGCTCTCCCAGTCCCCCCCCACACACACTGTAAACCCTGCTACTGCTACAGCTCTCCCAGCCCCCCCACACACACTGTAAACCCTGCTACAGCTCTCCCAGCCCCCCCCACACACTGTAAACTCCGCTACAGCTCTCCCAGCCCCCCCCCACCCACACACTGTAAACTCCGCTACAGCTCTCCCAGCCCCCCCTCCCCCCACACACTGTAAACTCCGCTACAGGTCTATCCCAACATTTACATAAACCTGTCACATCTTCAACTGTTCTCTTCATGAATACTACATCGCCATTTAGCAGCGGCCTCAGCTGTCGACGCAGTGTGCCATCAGTGCATAATACGTGATTGTGTAACAAAATTAGTCTAAATATATGGATGACGTGTGAGAGCTTGGTCCAACAGGCACCCGAATGGCCACTTTCTGCACATTCGTCATGACAACGACGAATAAATTATAAACTGGAAGATAATATAATTGGCTGCCAATCCCCCCCCCCCTAGTGAAGACCCCCATGAATGACACCTTAATCTTCGGGGTAATCAAGTCGGTGAGCCGATCATTTCAACAACAATTAGCAAGAATACAATAGATTAACAAGAATATAGTAAATTAACATGAATATAATTGATTAACACAACTGCAAGAAAAATTAAAAACCGAGTAACAACAACTTTTCATAGCAACACCGATTACAACCACAGCTTAAACTGTCTCAGTTTAAGTTGTACACGTACAACTGTAAAGGTACAATTATACAAGTACAGTTACAGGTACCACAGCTGTTCAGGGACAGCTACGGTACCTGTAACTTCAGGGTTACAGAAAAGCCTGCTTGATGGGGTTCTGGGAGTTGTTCTACTCCCCAAGCCCGGCCCGAGGCCAGGCTTGACTTGTGAGAGCTTGGTCCACTAGGCTATCGCTTGGAGCGGCGCGCAGGTCCACATACCCACCACAGCCCGGTTGGTCCGGCACTTCTTTTAGAAAACAATCTAGTTTCCTCTTGAAGATGTCCACGGTTGTTCCGGCAATATTTCTTATAGTCGCTGGGAGGAAGTTGAACAACCGCGGACCTCTGATGTTTATACAGTGTTCTCTGATTGTGCCTATGGCACCCCTGCTCTTCACTGGTTCTATTCTGCATTTTCTTCTATATCGTTCACTCCAGTACGTTATTTTACTGTGTAGATTTGGGACCTGGCCCTCCAGTATTTTCAATGTGTATATTATTTGGTATCTCTCTCGCCTCCTTTCTAGTGAGTACATTTGGAGAGCTTTGAGACGACCTCAATAATTTAGGTGCTTTATCGCGTCTATGCGTGCCGTATATGTTCTCTGTATTCCCTCTATTTCAGCATACCTTATGAGTTTGTGAACATGCTAACACATAAAAATCTGCCTATTTGACCCAACAAAAAGCATAGAGTGCAGCATAATAGAGTAAAGAAGCAAGGCGTGCTGTGCTTCGTCCCATAACCATAAACACTAAAGTTTACACAGTACACCCCGCGCCCACAACCACTGAGCCAACACAAAAATTCCCACTATATCAGAGTTGGCCATACACACCACCACCATTGACTCAGGTGTTCTGGACGACATCCTAACAATTTACCCAAAATTTGCTTGTCCATTTTAAAGAATGAAGAACAATTTCTACTTATATTCTAAGCTGTATCACTTATGAACCCATCCCTGCACTTGTGTGGCAGTGCACAATAGAAAGTTGTTTTCACATATCCACACATTAAAACATTGATTGTAACCGTGATATATATGTGCTTCAGCCTACAGTTTAGGCCTATTGTCTTATGTATGACCCTCTGTCCTGCGTGACAGTGAATACTAGCATTAACCTCAATTTAATAAGACTATCAAAATCCTCAGATTAGGCAAAATTGTAATTAATTTTGTCAATAAAGATGTTAATAATAATAACCACCACTACCCTACGCCACCAGTCACGTGTAGAGGGCGAGGGGACGAGAGGAGGAGGAGGGAGAGGAGGAGGAGGAGGAGGAGGAGGGAGAGGAGGAGGAGGAGGAGGGAGAGGAGGAGGAGGAGGGAGAGGAGGAGGAGGAGGGAGAGGAGGAGGAGGAGGAGGAGGGAGAGGAGGAGGAGGAGGGAGAGAAGTAGGAGGAAGGAGAGGTAGAGGAGGAGAAGAAGATAAGAATGGGAGAGGGGGTAGGAGGAATGGGGGAGTGGGGAGAGAGAGTGTAGTAGATATAATATAAAATAGGTCGGAACTTAATACATTAGACAACCGACGGTTAGAAAGACGAGGTCCTAGAGTTAGTAGCACGATCACACACACACACACGTTGAAGACACTACAAAAAGTAACTCTGATAACTCCACTCCGGACCTGAGACTTCCCACTCCCGGCATAGCTTCCTGCCTCGGAAATTTTATTCAAAACTATATTTTCACGTAGGGAAAAAAGAGGGGAAAAATTTAATAAGACAGAGGCATTCCATTAAGCTTAGGACGAGCTGGTGTGTAGGGTGAGAGTGGCCCGGGAGGGGGGACACGACAGGGGGAGGGGGGACACGCGATAGGGGAAAGTGGGGAAGAGGGGACACGTGATAGACGGAAGGGGGGGAGGGAGATATGCCACAGGGGGGAGAGGGTATATACATTACAGGGGGGAGGGGGGAGGACATACACTACACGGGGAGGGGGTTGGAGGCCATAACAGAAGAGGGTTATTGGTGTTGGTCTTAAGGTCCATCAACCTCTGGAAGGCTATTAAGGCACCAGAATTGCTTACTGACCAACCAGCAAGTATACTTCAGCCCTGAACAGTGTCCAGGACTAAAGATTGATGAAGATTAAGCTACCGAAGAGGTGGCACGGGCCTGAATAACCCGCAAGTGGTAGATTTTTTGGAGTGAATGTGATAGAGGACTAAAGTAGTAGTAGTTGTTTAGATTCAGTTACTGGGAACAAAAAAGTTCCAAGTAGCACGGACTATGGCGAGCCCGTAGTGGACTTACCTGGCACATGAGCTGGGCTGTAACTCTAGTGGAGAGAGGACTAAAGATTGATTGATAAAGATTAAGTCACACAAAAGGTGGCACGGGGATGAATAGCCCGTAAGTGGAGGTTCTTTGGAGCCATTACCAGTACCAATAACTGATACTAGAGATCTCTTAACTCATGGGGTCTTTCTTCATGGTCGCTCGCAGTTCAAGGCCCGCAGGAGGCTTGAACCTAGATTCACGAAGCTCCATGTATTTCTTCGTAAGTATGTGTGCTACGAAGGTTCCCAAGGCGATTAGGTTCCTAATCGCTATTTGCCGGCTAAGAACGCGGCAAAGAGCGATTCAGAAAAGTGTACGTACGAAGATTTTTAAATACATGACAGTAGTTCACTTAGGTCTCGCTAGATGTCACTAGGGCTTTTAGTTTGGCCAATCACAGAGAAGGTAACATTCTTCATCTTACAACTGTAGCCAATCACGACGCTAACATATCGGAGCTTATCTGTGACCACTTGCCACTTATTTACGTCGAATTTTCTTATAAAATTAGTACATTTCGAAGTAAAACTTTTTTCAACTTGTACAGTCAGTACCGACATTGTAGTAAACAAATATGTTACATTTTTTGTTTACCTACGTAATTCTAAGAGATAGTGTATAGCTCCAATTGTCGCTCCCAAGATTTGAGAAGTGATGGTATTTATTTACGTATATATTTATCTAAATTTACCCAAGGGCCACTAACTATCTAGTGGCCTCGACGAGGACAAAAAGCCGGGGGCTTGTTAAGTCCCGCCAATTGTCCTAATGATATTTTCTAGCTGGATTTTGGCATTTACGGCTTCAGCGGGTAGGCGGTTCCTTGGGTTTATAACCCTCTGGGTGAAAAAACATCTGTTTTCAGTCCTTCTTGAGAGGACATACTCTCCAACACTATATCAGTGATTGCCCTGTTATCAGTGACTTCAGACCAAATGGTATGAGGTACTTTGAGCTCTGTAATTACTTCATACACTCGGGAATATTGGAAGATGTTGACCAGACCACACACTAGAAGTTGAAGGGACGACGACTTTTCGGTCCGTCCTGGACCATTCTCAAGTCGATAATATTTCCATGATTCAGTGCTTACTTCTTGTGAAAATCGTGAAGTTGTTGTTTAGTCAGAGTTGATTTGTTTTTTGTATTGATGCTGGCATTTTCTCCCGTTTCCATGTATGCCTACCCATCCTGTGAGATGGGAGTATTAGATGAACTTATAGCTAGTTTTTTATCTACACTGTGTAATATTCCATATAGAATAGGGTAGCAGCACATTGCTTTGTATACCTAAGTTTCTTAATACAAAAATATCAGTAATAAAGATTTTAAATTATAGTTTGTATTATTACCATATCCTTATTAAATCATGTTAACCAAGGATAATCAAGATCTGATGTTGATACGTAATAGTCATATTTATTTTGAATCATTCATTAAATTGTGCACTATGTCTCAATTTTTCACTTCATTGGATACACTGTATAGTACAAAAAGATAGGATAAAAATATACCAGTGATATTTCTTTCATTATATTTTCATTTAAATAACTGCATCAATACTTTTACAGCTGACAGAATTTGTTTCTCACAGGTGCATTATTTGTTAAAAAAAATTGATTTATTGCTACACACAATGGTGCTACACAGCCTTCCCAGCTTGGTGCCTTCTTCTGATAATTACTTTCTGATTGTTACACACAGCCAAATTGTGTAACAGGTCTTATAACAGGTCTTGGACACAAATTTGTTCCATGCTAAATGTAGAGGAATCAGCTGAGCATTCCTCATATAAAATAAGCTGTCTCAGCTTATAAGGTAAATAAAATAAGCATTCCTCAAATAAGTAGCTGCCTCACCTCACTGCTTTACTGCTACATAGCCTTCCCGGCATGGTGCCCTCTTTTGATAATTACTTGGTCCACACGCCAAAATTGTGTAACAGGAAGAGGTCTTGGACCCCCTACTTCCCTCCCTCTTTTTTTAATAGTCCTTGTAGTCAAAATTATAGGTTTAAGTATTCAGTGAGAAAAGTTGTTGAAGTTTTTACCCTAACCTACCCTATTTTTTACCCTATCCAAACTCACAAGTCAAGCCTGGCCTCGGGCCGGGCTTGGGGAGTAGAAGAACTCCCAGAACCCCATCAACCAGGTATTTAACCTAACATCATTTGTGAAGAATATTTTTATTTTATGTCTCGCCCAGATTTAATTTCAAAATAAAACCAAACAAAATAAATTAAAAATAGGGGGTGTACCTTAGCTATACATACCCATCTATACTTATTACTAGGTGAACTTGGTGATAGTAAATGCTCCCATCAGACAGGACTCATCACCTCTCATATTTCACGTTCACCAATGTTTATTTACTTAATTACTACTGGTATAATATCTTGCTATTTTAAAACTAATTCTAATATGATAAAAGACATATTTACTGCAAGTTTCAAGCAGAGAATGCATATACAACTAACACGAAGGACGCCTCTTGACGATATTCTCCTGCTAAAATCTTTTGTTTATAATAAAATCGATCCTCCGTGTTGTGTAGTAGAGAAAAATTGAGTTATATCCAGTTTACGTAAAACTACGAGTGGTCGACAGCAACCTTAGCCGACGGAGTAAACTTACGAAGATTTTCCTTCTTAGTGTGCCTACCTGAATACCGACGTAGCCGTTACGAAGGCGCTAAGAAGAAAAACATTCGTAAGTACCTTCGTGAATCTGGCCCTTGGTCGCCAGGTTGCAGTTTAAGTGCAAGCAAGGCGACGCCTTATATCTGAACAGAACCACCTCCGTAGTTTGGTACCATCAGGAGCATCGTCGTCTTCGAGGAACTGCATTTTTATTTGGAGGACTGATGATGATGTTTCAGATTTAGCTACTCAGAACGAAGTGTCCATGTAGCACGGGCTATGGTGAGCCCGTAAATGGAGGACTGATTGATTGATTGATAAAGATTAAGCCACCCAAGAGGTGGCACGGGCATGAATAGCCCGTAAGTGGTGGCCCTTTTTGAGCCATTACCAGTATCAAGAGCTGATACTGGAGATCTGTGGAGGTGCGACTGCACCCTGCGTGACGGGAGATGTCTCCCGGACCAAATGATGGTGGTTGTTATAGATTCAGCTACTCTGAACAAGTTCCAAGTAGCACGGGCTATGGTGAGCCTCCTGGAGGACTGAATTAAACTCTGTTTATATACACCGAGAAGATGGGGTACACCTCTCGGTGTATATATGCGGGGGGGAGGGAGGGGGGTAGGGACAGATACGGCAAGGTGAACACATACTATTGGGGAAGAGGGGAGGGGGGGGGGGGAAACGACAGGGAGAAGAAGACACACCTGATAGGGAGGAGGGGACACACCTGACAGGGAGGAGGAGACACACCTGACAGGGAGGAGGAGACACACCTGACAGGGAGGAGGAGACACACATGACAGGGAGGAGGAGACACACATGACAGGGACGAAGGGACACACCTGACAGGGAGGAGGAGACACACCTGACAGGGAGGAGGAGACACACCTGACAGGGAGGAGGAGACACACATGACAGGGACGAAGGGACACACCTGACAGGGAAAGTCTACCTTGTGTAGCTTCCGGGGATCAACAGCCCCGCGGCCCGGTAAGACAGTAAGGGGACGGATGACAGGTAAAAGAGGAGAACAACAACAGGGGATACAGAGAGGTGTCACGGGAACTTCACACTAATGTTATTAAGGTCTTTCAATGAGCAACAGAAAATATTATGCTTAATGAAGATCAGTTCCAACTGCGCTATGGAAAAAAACGAAAATATAAAAACAGAAACCATGTACAAAACGCAGTCAAATCACACATCATATGGTGGGTGATGGCTGAGTGGACACCGCTCTAGACTCATAAATCTAGGGATCGGGGTTCAATCTTCCGGCACCGCCGGAAAAACAAACGGGCAGTTTCCTTCACCCTGATGCTCCCTGTCACCTAGCAGTAAATAGGTACCTGGGAGTAAGACAACTGCTAGGGCTGCTTCCTGGGTGTGTGTGTGTGTGTGTGTGTGTGTGTGTGTGTGTGTGTGTGTGTGTGTGTGTGTGTGTGTGTGTTTACAGAAGGCTGGGTGATCATTTATATACAAGGTGCGCGGGTGTGCAGGTCCGGAGCAGGCAGGGAAGTGCCAGGTGTGTCCGGCGGGCACAATCTCCTCCTACACAAGTGCCATTACACAATTGATTCCCAATAAGAAGCTCAATTTGCAATATGAGTGAAGCTCTTTCACAGCAAGTTTTATTAATAAGTAATGTCCATAAGTCAAGAGCTTTACGCGCGCACCACACGCGAGCTACAACAGTCCTCTAAACCGTCATCTCCAGCTCTTTCTAACAAATAATTACACAGGAATGACAAAAATGTTATTGTGACATCACTGTGTTCATAAAACTTAGCATTTTGGATTCCACAGGACATCCACAAAGCTTCCATCACAGCTCGGTTGATCATCAACTTTCCAACGCGGACCCAAACAGCCAACAGGGGTTGAATCATGGTCCTCTACCGTGAAGAGTTGCTCCCCATAATACTACACAACTACATATGTGACATGTACTAAGGCACACATTACAGTGCACAACTATCGCAGGGATCACTCACGCTAACAATGGCCTCAACATTATTATTATTATTATTATTATTATTTAGAATAAACGACTGCTCAAGTAACATTGGCTTTGCGAGTATATCACTATGATAGCCCAACCCGTCCTCCTGTTTAGAAAGTACTTATTGTGACTGTCGTCAATAGTCACGAATTCGTACGTACTAAGTCTTTAGATAATAGTATACTAACTAGTAAGGAATTCTTTAAAAATAAATGAAGCTAAAAAACAAACTTTAAATATTCCTAGGCCTGGTATAGTACACATATGTACTATATTAGGCCTCAGATATCGTGTATTAGGCCTAGAAAGGTTAGGCTAGGTTAAGTTAGTTTGTCAAAGCAACAGAAGTAATAAAAAATAGCTTTCCAGTTTGTCCAACTCAATAGATCAGATTTCTACGTTCTAATTTCGTTGTACGTCGGTATATATACTATGGTGGTCATCGTTACTATAAGTACTACCATAACAGGAGGCTGGGCTGCATATATGAACTTCGAAAAGCACAAGATAAGATAACTGAATAATTTATCTGACGTCATAACCAGGTTATTGGCATTGCAACCTTATGCACAACCGCTCACGGGAACGGTAGAAAGGTCCGTAATATATGAACTAGCCCCATAAACAAACACAATCATCCTTTAACTTACGCTTCAAGTTCACAATCTCGGTTCGATTCTCCTGACAAGACAGACAAACCGGAGAGGACAAGGCTTTCCAGCGCGGCCACACCCCTATAGAACAGAAAACAAGGCCCTGGGATACAAGGAGCTGGGATAGGAGGATAAGGAGCTAGGATACAAGGATAAGGGGCCGGGATACAAGGATAAGGGGCCGGGATACAAGGATAAGGGGCCGGGATACAAGGATAAGGGGCCGGGATACAAGGATAAGGGGCCGGGATACAAGGATAAGGGGCCGGGATACAAGGATAAGGGGCCGGGATACAAGGATAAGGGGCCGGGATACAAGGATAAGGGGCCGGGATACAAGGACAATGAGGTGGAATATGAGGGCCGGATGAAGATACGGAACCCAATCGCAGCATGAACCATCGAGGATTGAACCTCGACCCTGCAACAGTCGAGGTCATGGGGTGACGCGGCTCCTCGCGTACACACACACACACACACACACACTTAACATCAACACAAAAACACGGCAAATAGACTCGTTTTAGGATGGGAAATACATAAACAGGAATATAAGTGCGAGAGTGAGATTAATATCCCAGTGAAGGAAAGGAGCCACTGAAGCTGTCTCCCCGGAGAAGGGAAGGAGCCACTGAAGCTGTCTCCCCAGTGACGGGAAGGAGCCACTGAAGCTGTCTCCCCAGTGAAGAGAAGGAGCCACTGAAGCTGTCTCCCCAGTGAAGGGAAGGAGCCACTGAAGCTGTCTCCCCAGTGAAGGGAAGGAGCCACTGAAGCTGTCTCCCCAGTGAAGCTGTCTCCCCAGTGACGGGAAGGAGCCACTGAAGCTGTCTCCCCAGTGAAGAGAAGGAGCCACTGAAGCTGTCTCCCCATTGAAGGGAAGGAGCCACTGAAGCTGTCTCCCCAATGAAGGGAAGGAGCCACTGAAGCTGTCTCCCCAGTGAAGAGGAGCCACTGAAGCTGTCTCTCCAGTGAAGAGGAGCCACTGAAGCTGTCTCCCCAGTGAAGGGAAGGAGCCACTGAAGCTGTCTCCCCAGTGAAGAGGAGCCACTGAAGCTGTCTCCCCAGTGAAGAGAAGGAGCCACTGAAGCTGTCTCCCCAGTGAAGGGAAGGAGCCACTGAAGCTGTCTCCCCAGTGAAGAGAAGGAGCCACTGAAGCTGTCTCCCCAGTGAAGAGAAGGAGCCACTGAAGCTGTCTCCCCAGTGAAGAGAAGGAGCCACTGAAGCTGTCTCCCCAGTGAAGGGAAGGAGCCACTGAAGCTGTCTCCCCGGTGAAGAGAAGGAGCCACTGAAGCTGTCTCCCCGGTGAAAGGGAAGGAGCCACTGAAGCTGTCTCCCCAGTGAAGGGAAGGAGCCACTGAAGCTGTCTTCCCGGTGAAAGGGAAGGAGCCACTGAAGCTGTCTCCCCAGTAAAGGGAAGGAGCCACTGAAGCTGTCTCCCCGGTGAAAGGAAAGGAGCCACTGAAGCTGTCTCCCCAGTGAAGGGAAGGAGCCACTGAAGCTGTCTCCCCAGTGAAGGGAAGGAGCCACTGAAGCTGTCTCCCCGGTGAAAGGGAAGGAGCCACTGAAGCTGTCTCCCCAGTGAAGGGAAGGAGCCACTGAAGCTGTCTCCCCAGTGACGAGAAGGAGCCACTGAAGCTGTCTCCCCAGTGAAGAGAAGGAGCCACTGAAGCTGTCTCCCCGGTGAAGGGAAGGAGCCACTGAAGCCGTCTCCCCAGTGAAGGGAAGGACCCACTGAAGCTGTCTCCCCGGTGAAGAGAAGGAGCCACTGAAGCTGTCTCCCCGGTGAAGGGAAGGAGCCACTGAAGCTGTCTCCTCGGTGAAGAGAAGGAGCCACTGAAGCTGTCTCCCCAGTGAAGGGAAGGACCCACTGAAGCCGTCTCCCCAGTGAAGGGAAGGAGCCACTGAAGCTGTCTCCCCAGTGAAGAGAAGGAGCCACTGAAGCCGTCTCCCCGGTGAAGGGAAGGAGCCACAGAAGCCGTCTCCCCAGTGAAGGGAATGACCCACTGAAGCTGTCTCCCCGGTGAAGGGAAGGAGCCACTGAAGCTGTCTCCTCGGTGAAGAGAAGGAGCCACTGAAGCTGTCTCCCCAGTGAAGGGAAGGAGCCACAGAAGCCGTCTCCCCAGTGAAGGGAAGGAGCCACTGAAGCTGTCTCCCCGGTGAAGGGAAGGAGCCACTGAAGCTGTCTCCCCGGTGAAGAGAAGGAGCCACTGAAGTTGTCTCCCCAGTGAAGGGAAGGAGCCACTGAAGCCGTCTCCCCGGTGAAGAGGTCGCACACGCCACCACCATTACATTTAAACCTTAATCCCAGAGTTCAGTGAATGGTTGCATGCGGCCACTTGCCTAAATAGTTATTTACTTACATAATTATTTGCTCAAAAGCACAAACTTCGTATTCCCCAGGGGTAAGAGTACTCATATTCCCCAGGGGTGATATTCCCCAGGGGTAAGAGTACTCATATTCCCCAGGGGTGATATTCCCCAGGGGTAAGAGTACTCATATTCCCCAGGGGTGATATTCCCCAGGGGTAAGAGTACTCATATTCCCCAGGGGTGATATTCCCCAGGGGTAAGAGTACTCATATTCCCCAGGGGTGATATTCCCCAGAGGTGACAGTACTCTTGCAACAAAGCGTTATTAAATATGCTCATAATAACAATAATTCTTCACGCAGAGGCATTTTAATTAAGTTACTGTTTACCTAGTAGAGAGAGAGAGAGAGAGAGAGAGAGAGAGAGAGAGAGAGAGAGAGAGAGAGAGAGAGAGAGAGAGAGAGAGAGAGAGAGAGAGAGAGAGAGAGAGAGAGAGCGCCTCACTGGCTCTCTCATTAAATCCTCAGTAATTAGCAGGGCTCCCGGAAATGAGGATAGGAACTGGATTTAAATAAAGGTGGCTCAGGATTTTCATAAATCCTGAGCCACCTTCAACCTGGTGAGGTCCACAGTACAACTGCCTGAGACCAACAACCTGGTGAGGTCCACAGTACAGCTGCCTGAGACCAACAACCTGGTGAGGTCCACAGTACAGCTGCCTGAGACCAACAACCTGGTGAGGTCCACAGTACAGCTGCCTGAGACCAACAACCTGGTGAGGTCCACAGTACAGCTGCCTGAGACCAACAACCTGGTGAGGTCCACAGTACAGCTGCCTGAGACCAACAACCTGGTGAGGTCCACAGTACAGCTGCCTGAGACCAACAACCTGGTGAGGTCCACAGTACAGCTGCCTGAGACCAACAACCTGGTGAGGTCCACAGTACAGCTGCCTGAGACCAACAACCTGGTGAGGTCCACAGTACAGCTGCCTGAGACCAACAACCTGGTGAGGTCCACAGTACAGCTGCCTGAGACCAACAACCTGGTGAGGTCCACAGTACAGCTGCCTGAGACCAACAACCTGGTGAGGTCCACAGTACAGCTGCCTGAGACCACCAGACCTGCGCTTCCTCTGTATGGGGGCCGGGGCGCTTTTCCCACCACCACAGTAATTATGCAATAATTTACTGCAAATAATGAGGATATAGGCTACCTATATTTTACACAATTTCAAGTATATATGTGGGGGGGGGGAAGGAATATAGATATATATATAAATTATATATATATATAAATTGTGAAGTGAAGTCTGGCGAGTGAATGCCAGACGCTTGGGGTTTGTCTCATTAAACATTACAGGATTAATGGTTATTTTATTGGGAGTGTCAGAGGGGTACAGGTCGCCCCAGTGTCTCCATAAAGGGGTAGTACAGCCCCAATGCTTCTCCTTCGCAAAGTCTGTGGATGTGAAACGTTCAGTGCCGAATCCATAGACTTCAGAATTATTTTTAACAAAGTGACCGTTCTATCCTCACAGTATACCCAAAATTTGCCAGTGCAGGCTATTAAACACATGGCTCTGTATGACTAACCATCCTGCGAGATGGGGACTTGTATTACCACTGCTACCTTATTCAATCTTGTGTTGTTGATATCCTCAAAATGCATCCGGAGTCTGCCAGTGCAGACCGCTTATCACATGCCTCTGTATGACTAACCATCCTGTGTGATGGTTTTTTTTTAGCATCACCTAGTTAGCTTTTTTGACACACTGTACTCCACTTCATATAGTCTAGGGTAGCTGCACTAATGCAGATGTACCTCATAACTTAATAAAAAAAAAAAAAAAAAAAGTGACCGTTCTATATGACTATTCTATATTATGTTCGTTAGATCTCTCGTTGATTATAATGCTCTGCACTTAATTAATTTCCCCTCCTCTGTGTTGGACAAACTTGAAGTAGTACAGAATGAGGCCATGAGGATAATTCTTGGTGCCCCAAGATGCACAAGAATCATCAATATGAGGGAAGAACTGAAGCTTCCAACCATACTAGAGAGAATAATGCAAGTCAACACTACCTTTTGTCTTAAAGTCATGAGAGATCTTACATCTCCTGCATTGCTCAGAGACAAATTATTTAGTGTTGTTAACACCCTTTTGACTGGTGCCGACATACCAACTCACTCCTTTTATGATAATTGGCTGAGCAACAATGCTTACAATCTCATTAAACTTAACATTCCTTTTAAGTGCAATCTACCTTTCTCTGATATTCCTCTTTATCTGTACCCCACCATTCAAGTATCATACACACCTGTCACCAAGAAAGATAATGAGAATCTTGCTCTTCTCAAAGCTGTCACTCTTGAAACAATTGCCTCCTCCATCCAGAGTTTAAGATCTCACGAGCACTGTGTCTACACCGACGGCTCAGTCCAATCCTCTACTGGACGGACTGCAGCGGCATGTAGGTTTTATAGAAATAATATTTGCACAAAGACTGTCAGTGTCAGGTTAAACAACTGGCTGACCTCCACACAAGCAGAACTAGCAGCATTACACTTAGCAACCAGCACATTAAAAAACATTGGAGGAGGAATAATATTCTGTGATTCAAAGTCTGCTCTTCAAGCAATCGAAAACTTCTCTTGGAAGATCGACAGCAAGAACCTCATACTCCCAATTATAAATGACCTAATTGATGCACAGCGTAAAGGGTCTCGAATCTCCTTTGTATGGATACCTTCACACATAAATATAACCCATCATAATGAGACAGACATTGCAGCCAAATTAGCGTGTAACAAGTTTGAAGTTGAATTCGATCTAGGTATCCCATCTCTGCTGTCAAAACTGTATTGGTCCAAACACTCAGATCTGATAGGAAAGAACTTACTGACTCCCAACGACCTGAAAGTACTTGTATAAAAAGCTATGATTTGTTCAGATAGGAAACCTATATCTATGGGCAGCACAAAACGTCCACTAGACTGTGCGACACAGTGGTTGAATGGATCAGGTTGGGTTACCGTTACCTGTGGCAGGTGGCTGCAGGTGACGAGTCTCCCAATCCTGAGCACTCCAGTTGCAAACTCTGTGAGCAGGAACTACAGCACGATCTACTGCACTACATCACTGAATGCCCAGTTATTAGACCTTTCAGACCAGTTGGCATGAGGTACCTGGAGCTTTGCAATTACTTTATTCACTCTCGTATTCTTGAAGATATCCTCACAGTGTACCCAAAATTTGCCAGTGCAGGCTACTAAACATATGGCCCTGTATGACTAACCATCCTGCGAGATGGGGACTTTTATTACCACTGCTACCTAATTCACTCTTGTGTTGATGATATCCTCAAAATGCATCCGGTGTCTGCCAGTGCAGACTGCTTATCACATGCCTCTGTATGACTAACCATCCTGTGTGATGGGGATTTTTCTTAGCATCACCTAGTTAGCTTTTTTGACACACTGTACTCCACTTCATATAGTCTAGGGCAGCTGCACTAATGCAGATGTATCTAATATATTAAAAAAAGTGACCCTACAGGTGACGGATCTTCCAATCCTAAGCACTTCAGGTGCAAACTCTGTGAGCAGGAATTGGGGCGAAAAATTTGGAAGACGGCTAATGTAGTACCGATATTCAAGAAGGGTGATAAGAGAGGAGGCACTGAACTACAGGCCAGTGTCCCTAACTTGCATACAATGCAAGATGACGGAGGCGATTGTGCGAAAAAACTAGAGGAACATCTGGAGCGAAAGAACTTTGTAACACATCAGCATAGGGTTCAGGGTGACAAATCATGGCTCGCAGGATTAAATGAATTCTATGACCAGGCAACAAAAATCAGGCAAGAAACAGATGGTTGGGCAGATCATATTTTTGGAATGCCAGAAAGCCTTTGACACAATTACACATTAGAGACTGGTGCACAAGCTAGAGATGCAGGCAGGAGTGAAAGGGAAGGTACTACACTGGTTAAGGGAGTACCTAAACAATAGAAGACAGTGAGTCACTGTGAGGGGGTGAGGTTTCAACGTGGCGAGGCGTCACCAGTGGAGTCACACAGGGATCAGTCCTTGGACCTCTACTGTTTCATATATATGTAAATGATCTCCCAGAGGGACTAGACTCGTTCCTCCCAATGTTTGCTGATGATGAGGAGGATTAAGACAGTGGAAGACGGTATGACGCTACAAGATGACCTAGACAAACTGAAGAAATGGTCCAACAAATAACTACAAAATTCAACCCAAGTAAATGAAAGGTAATGAAACTAGGAGGAGGAAACGGAAAGCCAGACACGGGATACAGAATGGGAGATGACGTCCTTCACGAAACGGACAGAGAGAAAGATCTACGAGTTGATATCCCACCAAACCTGTCTCAGGCGAATAGTGACACAGGTGGAAACTTGCAGCCGGTTAGGTTATCTTGAGATGATTTCGGGGCTTAGAGTCCCCGCGGCCCGGTCCTCGACCAGGCCTACTTTTTGTTACACATACCCAGGAAGCAGCCCGTAGCAGCTAACTCCCAGGTACCTATTTACTGCTAGGTAACGGGGGGATTAGGGTGAAAGAAACAGTTTTGCCCATTTGTCTCCGCCTCCACCGGGGATCGAACCCGGAACCTCAGGACTACGAATCCGAAGCGCTGTCCACCCAGCTGTCAGGCGCCCTGTCAGAAACCCGGTCCTCCAAACAAAGACCCAAAAGTGATTCCATGCACCCGCCAAACCCCAGCTGTTTATGAATGAAAAACGGTTTACACACGACTCACAACTGATGACGTTTGAACAGTTCCGGAACAAGTGCTTCAGACTAATTTTGTTCGAACCACAACGCTGTAAAACGATTCACACGTACTACAAATACAAATATTAATCAACAGATCCTAAACACCTAACCTAACCTATGCTTATATAAGCACAATATGTTAATATATTATAATATTAATTTATATTTGAGAAAATTCCTGGTTTGAATGAATAGCATGTAAAAAATTATGATTGCGTCTGTGGGGTCGACCGCTGGATGTAAATGACTGAGTCGAGGACGGGTTGAAGCTTGAGTACCCAAATGAGCCACAGAGACGTTAGAAAGAACTTTTTTAGTGTTAGAGTAGTTAACAAATGGAATGCATTAGGCAGTGA
>NC_091170.1:43103749-43141249 GCF_040958095.1 Procambarus clarkii | reverse complement strand
ACACACACCCACACACACACACCCAGAAGCACCATTCAGGTCTTCCCACAACCACTCCCTGCCTCTTCTCCCTCCCTCACGTTGGCAATATGTTTGATCCCGTCCACTTGGTCATCTTTAATTCCCACTACGAGTGGATGACGGGAGAAAGTGGGTCACGAAAGGAACGTTAAGTCGTTTGCACACGTGATTACTCTTCAACTTTTCCCAACGACTCCTACTTAAATGCGGCGGTTACTGTCAGAAAATGGCGCCGAATAGTTCATTAACAATAACATCTGAAGACAGTTAAGTTAGTCAGCAAGTCAAGAGGAAGTAATGACGACATAGCCCCGTCAGCAAGAGGAAAATTTTCCCACTTCAGTGAGGACTGGCGAGGCAGGGGATGGGGGGTGCCTCTCTGCCTGAAAGTGCCCAAGCTGTTCCATTACCTCTGATGTTTCTGCCTGGTTGCCGGGCCGGCGCTATGAACCCAAGCGTATACAGAGCACTTATAGTTTAAAACATATTTAGAATGGACCCACACATTCTGGAAAATATGACTAATTTGGTTTTAAATTGAGAAAGGAATAAAGAGATATCATGATCACAGCATTCAGAACATTGAGAGTTATCGACAAGATGAAGGGCTGATCGCGGACGAGCTGCTACACGTCGAACTGGACACCCGAGTGACATAGGTATACCCGAGTGACATGTATACCCAAGTGACACAGGTATACCCGAGTGACACATGTACACCCAAGTGACACAGGTATACCCAAGTGACACAGGTATACCCAAGTGACACAGGTACACCCGAGTGACACAGGTATACCCGAGTGACACATGTATACCCAACTGACACAGGTACACCCAAGTGACACAGGTATACCCAAGTGACACAGGTATACCCGAGTGACACAGGTATACCCGAGTGACACAGGTATACCCGAGTGACACAGGTATACCCGAGTGACACAGGTATACCCAAGTGACACAGGTACACCAGAGTGACACAGGTATACCCGAGTGACACAGGTATACCCAAGTGACACAGGTACACCCAAGTGACAGGTATACCCGAGTGACACAGGTATACCCAAGTGACACAGGTACACCCAAGTGACACAGGTATACCCAAGTGACACAGGTATACCCGAGTGACACAGGTATACCCAAGTGACACAGGTATACCCAAGTAACACAGGTATACCCGAGTGACACAGGTATACCCAAGTGACACAGTTATACCCAAGTAACACAGGTATACCCAAGTGACACAGGTATACCCGAGTGACACAGGTATACCCGAGTGACACAGGTATACCCAAGTAACACAGGTATACCCAAGTGACACAGGTATACCCGAGTGACACAGGTATACCCAAGTAACACAGGTATACCCAAGTGACACAGGTATACCCAAGTGACACAGGTATACCCGAGTAACACAGGTATTCCCGAGGGACACAGGTATACCCAAGACTCGCCTCATAACTAAAGGTTAACATTTTTCCCACCCGTGTAGTTTCATTTTTAATTAGAAATCATAATTATAGTTTTAAGAGCTGTCTCTTTTTTTCCAATATGCAGGAAATAATTATAAAACTAAGCACTAGACCAGTGGTGCTCTGCCGCCCGCGACACGTGTGGGGTCAAAAGGTCACTTTTAAAGCAGATACGGAAATAAACTTGTTGCCTGGAGTTTAAAGGTGAAGAAATATGTTCCTTGGCAGGAGGTGAGAAAGAAGACCAACTAAGAAAGAGAAGGCATACGACACACTACAGAAGAAGGGGGAAATGGTAGAGGAGACACGACTACTCCAACAATGACAAAATAATTGTAAACAGGGCGACTGTAGAAATAGAGCGCAAGCTGAAGCAATCATAGCAATGGAGTAGGCTGCGATGCATACGTCAGGCTGCAAGCAGCAGCTTCTAAACAGCCTGGTCGACCAACAACCATCCAGGAAGCCTTTTCAACCAGACCCCTCCCCCCTCCGAAGCCTGGTCACAGACCGGGCCGCGGGGACGTTGATCCCCGGATGCACCAACAGGTAGACAATAGACACATGATCTGTTTACATTTAACTCGGGATTTACTGCATCCCAAAGGCAATTATCAGGATAAAGCGCCAAGCCATTCCGACTATATAGCACTTGGAAAGGATCAGGATAAGGATTTGGGATGGGACGGGGAAGAGGATTGATGCCCAACCACTTGAACGGTCGGGGATTGAACGCCGACCTGCATGAAGCCAGACCTTCGCTCTACCGTCCAGCTTAGGTGGTTGACCGACCGAGTAGACCCAACTCGCGTTCCAGTATCATCAACGTTGGATACAATACATATCTTTATACATATAAATACATATGCGAACAAGCCTGAATGGTCCCCAGGCATATATGAAACTGAAAACTCACACCCCAGAAGTGACTCGAACCCATACTGCCAGGAGCACTCTGCGACTGGTGTACAGGACACCTTAACCACTCGACCATCATTTAGTTATATAAATACATATATATATATATATATATATATATATATATATATATATATATATATATATATATATATATATATGACCGAAAAAGTAAGATTAATAATTTTAACAAGAATTTTCTCGACCTTTCTTACGTTTCTTTTCACTGTTGATGGTAATTCAAAGATCAATTCTCCAAAATTCATTTTTATTTCTAGTCTGACGCGACACTTGAGCGCGTTTCGTAAAACTTATTACATTTTCAAAGACTTTAGTTTATAAACACACAACTGAAGCTGAATAGAGCTTACACATCTTCGATTTTATATCTACATTTGGGTGAGGTGGATGAGGTGAAAAACTTTCAACAATGGGTATTGAATGGCTATTAAATTTAAACACAAGACAGAACACGAAACAATGGGTATTGAATGGAAGTAATTGTAGAAAGCCTATTGGTCCATATTTCTTGATGCTTCTATATTGGAGCGGAGTCTTGAAGTGGGTAGAATATAGTTGTGCATTAATTGGCTGTTGATTGCTGGTGTTGACTTCTTGATGTGTAGTGCCTCGCAGACGTCAAGCCGCCTGCTATCGCTGTATCTATCGATGATTTCTGTGTTGTTTGCTAAGATTTCTCTGGTGATGGTTTGGTTGTGGGAAGAGATTATATGTTCCTTAATGGAGCCCTGTTGCTTATGCATCGTTAAACGCCTGGAAAGAGATGTGGGACTGTAAGCCTCAAAAAACCCAGTATATAGGCAAGACAACATCTCTTTCCAGGCGTTTAACGACGCATAAGCATATAGAAGCATCAAGAAATATGGACCAATAGGCTTTCTACAATCACTTCTATTCAATACCCATTGTTTCGTGTTCTGTCTTGTGTTGATGAAATTAATACCCTATTAATGCCACCTCTTGTTCTGTCTTGTGTTGATGGAATTAATACCCTATTAATGCCACCTCACCCCATCCACCTCTCTCAAATGCAGATATAAACAAAGTCGGAGATGCGTAAGTTCTATTCAGTTGTGTATTTGTAAACTAAAGTCTTTGAAAATGTAATAAGTTTTACGAAACGCGCTCGTGTCGCGTCAGACTAGAAATAAAAATGAATTTTGGAGAATTGATTTTTGATTTACCTCCAACAGTGAAAAGAAATGTACGAAAGATTGAGAAAATTCGTGTTAGAATTATTAATCTTACTTTTTCGGTCATATTTAATAATATATGTCTACAGGAAAGACTGCTACCAACATATACTAATATATTATATATATATATATATATATATATATATAATATATATATATATATATATAATATATATATATATATATATCTTTCCCTATGACGACGAGAAAACGCATTCGGGCCATTACTCTTACTGATCAGGTCTGGTGTGCAAAACAAGATGAAACAAATAAAAATATTTACTATTTATCCTTTTGAAGTTGATGGGCCAAACGACTTGTTGATACAACTATAATACCACCACTACCATACCACCACTGCTGCTGCTGCTGCTGCTGCGGCTGCGGCTGCGGCGGCTGCGGCTGCTGCGGCTGTGGCTGCTGCGGCTGCGGCTGTGGCTGTGGCTGTGGCTGCGGCTGCGGCTGCTGCCGCGGCTGCTGCAGCGGCTGCGGCTGCTGCGGCTGCTGCAGCGCCTTCGGCTGCTGCAGCGGCTTCGGCTGCTGCAGCGGCGGCTTCGGCTGCTGCGGCTGCTTCGGCTGCTGCGGCTGCTGCTCATACTGCCCTGGACTCCGGTTTACCTAGTGCTTTATCCGGAGCCAATCATGCCCTATCAGAATTCAATTAAGCTGACAACCAACCCGGTAAATTGGCGGAGCGGTTGACCGAAAGCAGCAACAGTGGGGAGGGGGGGGGGGCCTTCAACAGGACAGACGGAGCGTGCACCAGCCTCCCCCCCCCCTCACAATCTCTTCCACCGGTCAACTCCTTATTGTTCCAGTAATTGATTTAGGGAGATGTTTTCCCCCTGAGGCGGCTTCCGGGGCTACGCTGAATTTGAGGGACGCTGCTGATTCTGTCCCAGACGGACCTGTAGGTCACACACACACACACACACACACACACACACACAAGTTCAAACACAACTAGTAAACACACACACACAGCAGTTCTATAGAGGGTATAGAATCGTTTCTCTCAATGTTTGCCGATGATGCAAAAATTATGAGGAGGATTGAAACTGAGGACGATAGTAGGAGGCTACAAGATGACCTAGACAGACTGAGTGAATGGTCCAACAAATGGCTGTTGAAGTTCAACCCGAGTAAATGCAAAGTAATGAAACTAGGCAGTGGAAACAGGAGGCCAGACACAGGATACAGAATAGGAGATGAAGCACTTAATGAAACGGACAGAGAGAAAGATCTAGGAGTTGATATCACACCAAACCTGTCTCCTGAAGCCCACATAAAAAGAATAACGTCTGCGGCATATGCGAGGCTGGCTAACATCAGAACAGCATTCAGGAACCTGTGTAAGGAATCATTCAGAATCTTGTACACCACATATGTAAGACCAATCCTGGAGTATGCGGCCCCAGCATGGAGCCCGTACCTTGTCAAGCACAAGACGAAGCTGGAAAAAGTCCAAAGGTATGCCACTAGACTAGTCCCAGAACTAAGAGGCATGAGTTACGAGGAAAGGCTGCGGGAAATGCACCTTACGACACTGGAAGACAGAAGAGTAAGGAGAGACATGATCACAACCTACAAAATCCTCAGAGGAATCGACCGGGTAAACAAGGATAAACTATTCAACAATGGTGGGACGCGAACAAGGGGACACAGGTTGAAACTGAGTACCCACATGAGCCACAGAGACGTTAGAAGGAACTTTTTCAGTGTCAGAGTAGTTAACGGATGGAATGCATTAGGCAGTGATGTGGTGGAGACTGACTCCATACACAGTTTCAAATTTAGATATGATAGAGCCCAGTAGGCTCAGGATTCTGTACACCAGTTGATTGACAGTTGAGAGGCGGGACCAAAGAGCCAAAGCTCAACCCCCGCAAGCACAAATAGGTGAGTGCAAATAGGTGAGTACACACACCACACACAAGGTGATGGAGAAGATCGTGAGAAAAAACCTGGTAACACATCTGGAGAGAAGGGACTTCGTGACAAATCGCCAACATGGGTTCAGGGAGGGCAAATCTTGCCTGATGGGCTTAATAGAATTCAACGACCAGGTGACAAAGATTAAGCAAGAAAGAGAGGGCTGGGCGGACTGCATTTTCTTGGATTGTCGGAAAGCCTTTGACACAGTACCGCATAAGAAGCTGGTACATAAGCTGGAGAGACAGGCAGGTGTAGCTGGTAAGGTGCTCCAGTGGATAAGGGAGTATCTAAGCAATAGGAAGCAGAGAGTTACGGAGAGGGGTGAGACCTCCGATTGGCGTGAAGTCACCAGTGGAGTCCCACAGGACTCTGTACTCGGTCCTATCTTGTTTCTGATATATGTAAATGATCTCCCAGAGGGTATAGAATCGTTTCTCTCAATGTTTGCGGACGATGCAAAAATTATGACAAGGATTAAGACAAGGATTAAGACAGAAGAGGACTGTTTGAGCCTTCAAGAAAACCTAGACAAGCTGAAGGAATGGTCGAACAAATGGTTGTTAGAGTTTAACCCAACCAAATGTAATGTAATGAAGAAAGGTGTAGGGAGCAGGAGGCCAGATACAAGGTATCATCTGGGAGAGGAAATTCTTCAGGAGTCAGAGAAAGAAAAAGACTTGGGGGTTGATATCACGCCAGACCTGTCTCCTGCAGCCCATATCAAGAGGATAACATCAGCGGCATACGCCAGGCTGGCCAATATACGAACGGCATTCAGAAACTTGTGTAAAGAATCATTCAGAACTTTGTATACCACATATGTCAGGCCAATCCTGGAGTATGCAGCCCCAGCATGGAGTCCATATCTAGTCAAGGATAAGACTAAACTGGAAAAGGTTCAAAGGTTTGCCACCAGACTAGTACCCGAGCTGAGAGGTATGAGCTACGAGGAGAGACTACGGGGAATTAAACCTCACTTCGCTGGAAGACAGAAGAGTTAGAGGGGACATGATCACCACATTCAAGATTCTGAAGGGAATTGATAGGGTAAAGACAGGCTATTTAACACAAGGGGCACACGCACAAGGGGACACAGGTGGAAACTGAGTGCCCAAATGAGCCACATGGATGTTAGAAAGAACTTTTTTAGTGTCAGAGTGGTTGACAAATGGAATGCATTAGGAAGTGATGTGGTGGAGGCTGACTCCATACACAGTTTCATGTGTAGATATGACAGAGCCCAATAGGCTCAGGAATCTGTACACCTGTTGATTGACGGTTGAGAGGCGGGACCAAAGAGCCAGAGCTCAACCCCCGCAAACACAACTAGGTGAGTACACATACAGACATTAATATAGCTGTTTCTCTTACCCTTTATATATTTCTGAAGATGTTTCTTCAATTTTTAGCTGGTAGAAGGCATTACTCTGAATGGAAAAATACTCATAAGAAAATTAACAATGGTAATACAACTGTCAATTATATGTGCAACTCAAAAATGACTAATACAAACAAACCAATGCGTGTCTCAAAATAAGAACTTCAAATCACCCACCGCAGCTGCACCTCATGGCCCTTTAAAAGGCAGGAACGTGGTCAGATGCGGGCAGACTAACTCTACCCGCCCCATCACTGTCACCCACACTCCTCCACTAAGCTGACCCAATTTCTAAATCTGTGCATTTGGCGCCATCAGGTCGGTAACGTTGTCGGACTAAAGCTGCATTGGTCTCGCCAGCGTCACCTGTCACCCAGCTCACGCAGCTGCTCCTTCCTGTTCCTCAACAGTCGTAAACAGACCTGTCTATCCGTCTCTAATGTTGCGTTCTGATTGACGGTCTGGTCAAGTACGTTATTAGACGTCGCTCGACGCAGTGTGACGTTAGTGGCAGCGAGCTGACCGCCTGGACTTCTAAGACGAGCCATCCTGGGAGCCGACATAACCCCAGCAAGCCATCGTGCAGGTTACGGTAGCCGGGAAAAAATGCAGACGTCTTGATGTATGTTAACATCATGGAAAATTTTAATGGAATTGCCCTATGTTATACTGCTGGCTTACAGCATCCACGAGGGACACCACACGTGGTGTCCCTCGTGTGGTGTCCCTGGTATGGGGTCCCTGGTATGGGGTCCCTGGTATGGGTTCCCTGGTATGGGTTCCCTGGTATGGGGTCCCTGGTATGGGTTCCCTGGTATGGTGTCCCTGGTATGGGATCCCTGGTATGGGGTCCCTCGTATGGGGTCCCTCGTATGGAGTCCCTCGTATGGAGTCCCTCGTATGGGGTCCCTGGTATGGGGTCCCTGGTATGGGGTCCCTGGTATGGGGTCCCTGGTATGGGGTCCCTCGTATGGGATCCCTCGTATGGGATCCCTCGTATGGAGTCCTTTGTATTTTCCAACAGATCTACAGTTTCCTTATTCCTCTGGTCTTATACCGTCCTTAGTGCGGGGATGAAGAGCACCTCCCCAAGTCACCTTCGCCACCAATCATTGCCCCAGGCAGCAGTAGCGAGGGTCTAGCAATTAGTGCACGACGGAACAGTCATCAGCATCTTACAACTATATAATAACTAGTTTGGCAGCGACATGAGGAGCGCTGAGTGGTGATGTGTCGGCCACACACCACCTTGACACGGAAGGTGGTGGGCAGTTAACGCCCGAGTGTATACCTGGAGAGGGTTCTGGGAGGTCTTCTACTCCCCGAGCCCGGCCTGAGACCGGGCTCGACTTGTGATAACTTGGTTCAACAGGTTGTAGTTTGGAGCGGCCTAGATTGCATCAGCTATAAACCACCACCAATGTGATCCACACATTCCCTCCCTCCTGCTGTGTACCATGGGGGGTGGGGGAGATATCGCATGTTGGTCTAGACCTTTTACTCTGGAAAGTCGAACAACTGGTCAATAACACGGATTTCCTTGACACGTCCCACACGGCGGAACACAGCGCAAGAATTCTTAAATATTATATTGACAGGAACTCTAAACTTCCCACATTATACTCACAAGAGGAATTTGATGGATATAAGAAAGGTGATATGCGCTAAAGCTTATGCTGTAAACACGATCTGTGAACAAAGAGAGAACAAATTCTACTATGGGGGAAGTATTGCCTTGGGCCTGGTCTTGGAGCTCGGGGGATCATTTCTCATTACCACACTGAATAATCCATCGCTCTATAGCATCCTTTTATGGTCCAGGGTAAATACATCCCTCATTTTATGGGACGAAGGATCTTTGTCAGGCGCCATTATAGGGGAGATCTGCCACACGCCATTACCAAGATAATTTCAGTAAATCATAATAGAGGCAGTAGATGGCTCCCCTGGAAACACAAACCGAAACTGTCTCTATTTTCCGCTTGTTACAACTTGTAATAAACGTGTTACATGTTGGCTTAACGTGTTTATGACGTATTAGAACGTTGTTACAACGTGCTATATTGGTTGTTATAACTGGTTAGGAGGTGTTAAAACTTGTCCGAACGTTGTACCAACGTCGTAGTTTCGGTGTGTGTTTGTCGGGTGTGGTGTGTGATCACACACCACAGTACGGTGTGTGTGTGTACTCGCCTAGTTGTACTTGCGGGAGTTGACCTTCAGTTCTTTGGTCCTGCCTCTCAACTATCAATCTGCCATTCTTGGATGTACTAATAACAAAAACAGGAGCATCTCTAAGCACCCGCGTATTTACTAAGCCTACAAACATAGGGTTATGCCTAGACGATAGGAGTGAGTGCCCCCAAAGATACCAAGCCTGTGTTCTCAAAGCTTATATTCGTCAAGCCCTTACCCACTACTCTGAATGATACCTGGTTGATGGGGTTCTGGGAGTTCTTCTACTCCCCAAGACCGGCCCGAGGCCAGGCTTGACTTGTGAGAGTTTAGGAATGGAGCAACGTGAGTAGCGAGTATGAAAGAACGACTCAGGTGTTGGTGAACAATGGATATAGCAACACAAAAATGAACACGACGACACCTGGGGCGATGGTACAATCCTGAACCAAGATCAGAAACCACAACACCTCCATTAAAATTCTATTACAAATCAACCATGCACAGTGAACATAAAAAAGAAGAAATAATAATGAAATAAATAATCCGTAAAGGAGTAAAAAGCATAACTCCTAACTAAAACAAACCTACTCATATTCTATAAAACAAAGAGAGACTACCGACCGCCTTATTAAAAACAGCCTGAAACCGACGGAGAACCCTTTACAGCAGTCAAACGTGGTATACATGTACACTTGGCCTCACGAAGGTGTAGCCTTCAAACTTAGTACATAGGTATGATGTCGACCAAGCTGACGAGGCGTTTGACCTGTCATCTTCAATCCGGCGCCCCCAGAAATCACATGAGACAAACCCATGACATCACCCTAACAAGAGAAATGTTGAATAAAAACACTTGTACAATAGACAAGTGTAAAAAAGTGTATTTACAAGTGTAAATAAAACCCAAGATGTAAAAAGTTTACAAATTCTTGAAGCAATCCACATAAAAATAGAACAACCTACCATGAATACCCAAATTAAGGAACTATTCACTCTACCCACCATGAGAGTAAGAACAAGACGGGAACATGAAGATGCCACCATAGAAGACACTGCTTAACATGCCACGCCCACTTAACCTGATTAATTTTTGTTTGTGCTTCGTACCCTTTTTTTCGACTTATTCTTCACCCGTTTACGCCTTACTCTTCACCTGCACCTGACCTCCCTAATAGTATACATCTAATATGCCCTGTACTGTCCCATGACACATTATGAAAGTGCTGGCGTTGCTCTATGCACGGACAGTGAACAGGCATATTGGAGACTGTGAGGACTAGTATCATCAACCCAAGCTGAGCTGTTTGCCATACAACAGGCATTCGCATATATGATTGCACAAAACACTCAAAATGCAATCATACACACACACTCAAAAGCTGCACTTCAAATATTAGGACAAAAAAAAAAAAACAGTGGAAGGACAACGTGGAAATAATTGCCACCATTTTGTATCTTGGAGCAGTCGCTAAAGACAAAGGACTCAACATAACCCTAAACTGGATCCCATCCCATGTTGGAATCCCATTAAATGAGAAAGCCAATGAAATTGGTAAATTGGCAACTCGTCATCCAGTGATTCATAAAACAATTCAACCCAGCCTAGAGAACATAAAAAAAACATCATCACCAAAAAAACTCTCACTCCTCAACAAAGCCCATCTGCACCAGAGAGTAGCAGAAGGTTCGCCATCTGCAATATGGTATCTTCAGGCCAAAAAAATTAGAAAGGTTAAATGTCCCAAAAGGAATCCACAGGGAAATAGCAGTTAGCTTATATAGACTACGTCTAGGTTACAGATGCAACTGGGAGACTGGTGAACCCCGACAGAGAGAGTGCATCTACTGCTAAACTGTCACAGAAAAGCCACGACTTCACTATCTTCTGGAATGTGAAGCAACCAACGACCTTAGAAGAGCTTTACGAGTCCCCGAATCTTAAAGTGGCCACCCTGAAGCCATCAACACTCCCACTATTCTGGTCAAAAAAAGGTGTCCAGCAGCTGGACACCCTCATAAAGACTGTCAAGCAGTATCCTCCCCTGCGATAGCAGCCTGACGATTAAATGAGACCTCAGAACACTGAATAGATTTACTGAACAAAAAATTGTATCACTTACGGGCTATTCATGCCCGTGCCACATTTTGGGTGGTTTAATCTTTATCAATCAATCAATTACTGTCTCATCACTTGAGACTGAACCATGTAGGTTCGAAACGTTGTGTAAATTTATAATTAGTGTAATACATTCTACAGTTAATTCTTTCTTTTTCTTCACCTCGAACAAAGATGACTTTTGGAAAAATCCTCTTCCAATTAAACCAAGATGCAAGAGAACTAGTCGGAGTGATAGAAGCCCTAAACAAGATAATAATGCATACAGAATATGCAGTTATATTCAGTGAAACATATTAAAGCTCCATTAAACGATTTTTATTAAAGCGTTGAGAACCCTTAAAATGCCTTTGTATTTTGCAGAAAAGTTCTCTTAAGACTAGTGCACAGCTGCAGCCTCCAGACGTTCATCTGCAAATGTTGAGTGCCCGAGTCGCGTCACGTGGCGTGCTGTCTTTTGTGGTGCAATCTGATGTGCTCAGGGACCCGCGAGGGGGAGGGACGCCACCTGCACAATTGACATTATTGGAGGTCTTTACGGTTGAGAAGCCGAGCAGCGGCCCTGCTAGTCACCAAGCTCAGTGCCCTGCCACACTGGTCAACTCTCAGTCATCAATATCAGTGCCCTAATGCAATGGTCATCCACTGTCAGTCATCAATATCAGTGCCCTATTGCAATGGTCAACAACATTCAATTTTAATAATAAAAGGATAGACTGGGAGATAATAAACAGGGAACTTACAAACATTCCATGGGGAACTGTTCTAAATAATACAAGTCCTACAGAAGGAATAGAAAAACTTACTTCAGAAGCGTATCAAGTCTGTCTGAAACATGTTCCTTTGAGGAAAGCCAGAAAGAGATCTAACGTAGAAAGAGAACGCAGACGACACTATAAACGCAAAAAAATAACGGAACTGCTTATGCAGACACGAATTTCCCGTCAAAGAAGGAATAATTTAAATAGGGAGATTGAAGAAATCGAGCGGAAATTGAAACACTCATATGAAACTGAAGAAAGGCAGTTAGAACAGAAAGCAATTCAGGAAATAAAGAAAAATCCAAAATATTTCTTCTCATATGCGAAATCAAAAGCAAAAACCACTGCCAGTATTGGACCTATTCGTACAAGTGAAGGTTCATACACGGAGGATGACAAAGAAATTAGTGAAATCCTAAAAAAGCAGTATGAGGACATGTTTAGCACTCCAATAAACAACATGAAGGTGGAAGATCCAGACAATTTCTTTATGCGGGATATTCAAACCCCGGCAAATATAACTGATATAAACACGAGCGCACTAAATTTTGAAAAAGAAATTGAAAACATGCCCATGCACTCGGCCCCAGGTCCAGACTCATGGAATTCAATATTTATAAAGAAATGCAAAGTGCCGGTAGCACAGGCACTCAGTATAGTGTGGAGGAAGAGCTTGGACACGGGGGAGATACCAGATGCACTTAAAGTAGCAGACATAGCCCCTCTACACAAGGGAGGGAGCAAAGCATTGGCAAAAAATTATAGACCAGTTGCACTAACATCGCACATCATAAAAGTATTTGAGAGAGTGATTAGGAGTCAGGTCACCAATTTCATGGAGACCAATGACCTTCATAACCCAGGCCAACATGGATTTCGAGCGGGAAGATCGTGCCTCTCACAGCTACTTGAGCACTACGACAAAGTCACTGAGGCATTAGAAGAGAAACAGAATGCTGATGTGATATACACGGACTTCGCAAAGGCCTTCGATAAATGTGACCATGGCGTGATAGCACACAAAATGAAGTCAATGGGAATAACCGGTAAAGTAGGACGCTGGATACTCAGTTTTCTGTCAAACAGGACTCAGCGAGTAACTGTCAACCATATAAAATCTAGTCCAAGTGCAGTGAAAAGCTCTGTACCTCAGGGTACAGTCCTTGCACCACTGCTTTTCCTTATTCTCATATCAGATATAGACAAAAATACAAGTCACAGCTTCGTATCATCCTTTGCAGATGACACAAAAATCAGTATGAAAATTACCTCGGCTGAGGACATTGAAAAACTTCAAGCTGATATTAATAAAGTTTTCGACTGGGCATCAGAAAATAACATGATGTTTAACAGTGATAAATTCCAGGTACTCAGGTACGGTAAAAATGAGGACCTTAAACATAATACAGAGTACAAAACACAATCAAATGTACCCATAGTAGGAAAACAGCATGTAAAGGATTTGGGAATAATAATGTCTGACGACCTAACGTTTAAGGAGCATAACCAAGCAAATATTGCGACAGCCAGAAAAATGATAGGATGGATTACGAGAACTTTCAAATCCAGGGATCCCATCACAATGGTTGTACTCTTCAAGGCACTGGTGTTGTCCCGTCTTGAGTACTGCTCAGTACTCACTTCCCCCTTCAAAGCAGGAGAGATTGCTGAAATAGAGGGAATACAGAGAACATATACGGCACGCATAGACGCAATAAAGCACCTAAATTATTGGGATCGTCTCAAAGCCCTCCAAATGTACTCACTAGAAAGAAGACGAGAGAGATATCAAATAATATACACCTGGAAGATACTGGAGGGCCAAGTACCAAATCTACACAGTAAAATAACAACGTACTGGAGTGAACGACATGGAAGAAAATGTAGAATAGAACCAATGAAGAGCAGAGGTGCCATAGGCACAATCAGAGAACACTGTATAAACATCAGAGGTCCGCGGTTGTTCAACGTCCTCCCAGCAAGCATAAGAAATATTGCCGGAACAACCGTGGACATTTTCAAGAGGAAACTAGATTTATTCCTCCAAGGAGTGCCGGACCAACCGGGCTGTGGTGGGTATGTGGGCCTGCGGGCCGCTCCAAGCAACAGCCTGGTGGACCAAACTCTCACAAGTCGAGCCTGGCCTCGGGCCGGGCTTGGGGAGTAGAAGAACTCCCAGAACCCCATCAACCAGGTATCAACCAACCAGGTAACTCCATACTGAAGCGAACATAAGAGTCATCAATACTTACACTCCACGTAAGTAAAACAGAAACAAGAAATAAGTAACACTCAGTGGGACAGAGGCTTATGAACAGTGCAGGAATATCCCTAAAACAAAAAATGCCAGACCAACCAGGTTGTAGTGGATGCAGCAGGCGGAGTAGAACCCCCGAAAACCTCTCCAGGTATGCTGCCAACCATCAATATGGGAGCCCCGCCACAATGGCTATATCAACTCCCAGAGGTCGATCTCAGCGCCCAACCACACCGGTCGTCAAGCTCCCAGTTATCAATATTAATGCCCCCGACACAGTGGTACTGCCACAGAGAGGTGTTTCATCACACTATATGCGAGTTGACTGTATCATACAGTAATCATACCGCTGCTCTACCGCTTCATACAAACACATTATCCAGAGCCACATACCCAAGGAATATTATATACTGTACAGTGTAGTTTAGGTATGCTCACAAGTCAAGCCTGGTCTGCGGGCCGCTCCAAGCAACAGCCTGGTGGACCAAGCTCTGACAAGTCAAGCCTGGCCTCAGGCCCCTCCAAGCAACAGCCTGGTGGACAAAGCTCTCACAAGTTAAGCCTGGCCTCGGGCCGGGCTTGAGAAGTAGAAGAACTCCCAGAACCCCATCAAGCAGGTGTACACGCCTATAATTAGCAAAATCACTTTTATCAGTATCCATTAAACATCGTTCAGTGGCAGACACAGCCGCGCTCGCCCGCGCGCGCCTTCACCATGAGATACAGCCCAGACAACCTTGAAAAAGAGTAAAACTGCCCAAAGAGAACCTTATCCATCACCATCAAGATGACCCGTCTTGATAGCCAGACGAGACGCAACACACAACAAAGAAAGAGAGTGCAACCAGCATGAGTACAAGCAACGGGGTCAGTGTTCCCAGGGGCGGGCCAGGGCCATGCTGGGTGGGCCAGGGTCATGCTGGGCGGGCCAGGGCCATGCTGGGTGGGCCAGGGCCATGCTGGGTGGGCCAGGGCCATGCTGGGTGAGCCAGGGCCATGCTGGGTGGGCCAGGACCATGCTGGGTGGGCCAGGACCATGCTGGGTGGGCCAGGGCCATCCTGGGTGGGCCAGGGCCATGGTAGGTGGGCCAGGACCATGCTGGGCGGGCCAGGACCATGCTGGGCGGGCCAGGGGCATGCTGGGTGGCCCCCGAGCCCCACCCGTGCATGTCCGTCAACATGCAGCCACACTACACGAAGCGTCATGGCCAACATAAGGTATCCACAGTCATATGGCAGCACACCAGCGTCCTCACGCTACTGCCTTATGAATTACGCGCCAACCATTGGGTAATGTCAGGGGGCTCAACGATAACTTAAATTACGAAGAGTTAAAGGGATGATTGATGGATGGTATGATTGAGTGTACTAACCTATTTGTGCTTGCGGGGGCTGAGCTTTGTCTCATTGGTCCCGCCTCTCAACTGTCAATCAACAGGTGTACAGGTTCCTGAGCCAATTGGGCTCTATCATATCTACACTTGAAGCTGTGTATGGAGTCAGCCTCCACCACATCACTGCAATTCTTTCTAATATCTCTGTGGCTCATTTGGGCACTCAATTTCCACCTGAATCCCCTAGTGCGTGTGCCCCTTGTGTTAAATAGCCTGTCTTTATCTGCCCCTGTCAATTCCTCTGAGAATCTTGTACGTGTTGATCATGTCCCCCTAACTCTGTCTTCCAGCGACGTGAGGTTTAATTCCCGTAGTCCCTCCTCGTTGGTCATACCTCTCAGCCCGGGTACTAGTCTGGTGGCAAACCTTTGAACCTTTACTGAAGCTGCATACTCCATGATTGGTCTGACATATGTGGTATACAAAGTTCTGAATGATTCATTACACAAGTGTCTAAATGCCGTTCTTATGTTAGCCAACCTGGCATATGCTGCTGATGTTATCCTCTTGATATGGGCTTCAGGGGACAGGTCTGGCGTGATATCAACCCCCAGGTCTTTCTCTCTCTCTGACTCTTGAAGAATTTCATCTCCCAAATGATACCGTGTAACTAGCCTCTGCTCCCTACACCTATCTTCATTACATTACATTTGCTTATGTTAAACTCTAAAAACCATTTATAGCCTCAAACAGTCCTCGTATGTTTTAATCCTTCTCATAATTTTGGCATCATCAACAAACATTGAGAGGAAACATTGTGAGTGTGTGTGTACTGACCTAGTTGTGCGTGTGGGGATTGAGCTCTGGCTCTTTGGTTCCGCCTCTCAACCGCCAATCAACTGGTGTATAGATTCCTGAGCCTATTGGGCTCTATCATATCTACACTTGAAACTGTATATGGAGTCAACCTCCACCACATCACTTCCTAGTGCATTCCATTTGTTAACTACTTTGACACTAAAAAAAAAATCTTTCTAACGTCTCTGTGGCTCATCTGGGTACTAAGTTTCCACCTGTGTCCCCTTGTTCGTGTACCACCCGTGCTAAATAGTTTGCCTTTGTCCACCCTGCCAATTCCCCTGAGAATTTCGTAGGTGTTTATATCATGTCCCCTCCCTACTCTTCTGCTTTCCAGAGACGTGAGGTTCAGCTTCCTTACGCCTTTCCTCGTAGCTCATACCTCTCAGTTCCGTGTGTGTGTGAGAGAGGGACGGGAGGGGGGGGGATGGTGCATGATGGGGAGCAGGTCAAGCTGGAGGAAGAGACCGGGCCAGGCAGCAACAAGAGTGCTGGTGAACCAGGCCAGCGGTGCAGCCAAGACCCAACACCACAATCAATACCAAGATTACACAGGGCAGTTCAGGCCTCGGGGGGAGCCTTAACACACACACACACACACACACACACACACACACACACACACACACACACACACACACTGCGGGAGATAAATATCCACAAATTTTGTAAACTTTTTAATTGAGGGATGCTAAGGCACAGATTCTCAAGAATAAATATGTTAAATGAAAGCCGCAGCTAAACCTACAATAACATTCTATTGTAGTCTAGCAATAGCTAGACTACACCTACAATACACCTAAACTACAATAACACCTAAAATACAATAACAGCTAAACTAAACATGTCAGGTAAACTACGAACGCGACAGCTAAACGAAAGACACGAAGTTCTAAACTACAAGTGAAATCCAAATTAAGGTGCTTACGAAGGAACCATGATAGTTATATTTAATTCCCCCGTGGCGCAGTGGTAAAACACTCGCCTGGCGAATCGCGAGCGCTGTGGCCTGGGTTCGTATCCTGAGGATACGAACCTGGGTTCGCATCTTTCCTCAATCTTTGACTGCTTTGGTTACATTTATTAAACGGTTTACAAGCATGAAAACTTCCCAATCAACTGTTGTTATCGTTATAAACAGCCTCCTGGTGCTTCGGGGCTCATTAACTGTTTAATAATTGTAAACAAAATCGCCAAAGATTGAGAAAAGATGTACTAGATGTACTTACAAGCTCGTACTGCTTCGTGAATCTGGCCCCCTGGCCGGGCGCCAATTCTTAACTGACGCTTCTGTTCACCCAGCAGTGAATGGGCACCTGGTTGTTAAACGATTTGGCGAGTCGTATTCCGGGGAAAAATTAGGATTAAGGACCTGCCTAAAAAGCTATGCGAGCTGGTGGCTGTACACGAACGTAAAAACTCCTGTAACAGGCATATAACAATAATAATAAGTAGTAGTAGGACGGCAGGAGGAGGAGAGGATTTTAGGAGGGTGGGGGGGGGGGGGTTGGTTGGTTGGTTGGTTGGTTGATTGGCGGCGGCGGCTGCGGTGGTGGTGGTGGCGGTGGTGGTGGTGGTGGTGGTGGTGGTAGTAGTAGTAGTAGTAGTAGTAGTGGTGGTGGTAGTAGTGGTGGTGGTAGTAGTGGTGGTGGTAGTAGTGGTAGTAGTAGTAGTAGTGGTAGTAGTAGTAGTAGTGGTGGTGGTAGTAGTGGTGGTGGTGGAGGTAGTAGTAGTGGTGGTAGTAGTGGTGGTAGTAGTAGTAGTGGTGGTAGTAGTAGTGGTGGTAGTAGTAGTGGTGGTAGTAGTAGTAGGCATCCATCAGTCATCGGGCAAATATGGCTACAAATACATGAAAGCACACAAACAAAAAATTGATAACTTATCAGAGAAAACGTTAGCATGAAAGAAGGCAAACTTTTATTGAGATCTTTACTGACAAAATGAGGAGACAATGAACAAATCCACAAGGGCCGTGATGAGGGTTCGAACCTACGTCCGAGAGGATCCCAGACGCGCCTTAATCGACTGTGCTACGACATGGTAAAAGAATTACAACCGGGAGTACGACTGACCTCACACGCATCCTGCAGTCTCTCCGAGACATAAACCAGGGTTTTACACGATTCACAAGGGTTTTACCCTTGTGAATGTGTTCATTTGATGCATCACACTATTGTGATTTGTGTGTGTAATGAGGAGACAACTTTGCCTAATCAGAGTAATTCAATGCAGTGAGGATGGTGCTAATATTCACTGCAACACCGGACAGAAGACCATGAGACTGAATGGTTTACCCCGTGGGCAGCGGCCCGCTGGTGGAGCTTACTGGTAAACACACACCTTAACCACGTGACTATATTGTGTACACACACACACAATGATATTACAATGACGTGAGATATTTATGAGTACATTCTCGGAGGAGAATGGTGGGGTCGCACCAGTGTCTCATGCCCCTGGGAGACGCACTCTGAGCTGTGACATGCTAAACGTAATACAAAATAATTTTCCATTTTGCATGTTATTATCATCTTAACTCCTGTGGGTTGAGATTGCGCTCTACCATTTTTAGATATTTTAGTTTGCGTTGATAGGGAATTAGGTATGCTTAGGGGTGCCTTCTCGCCATGCCCTGTGGCTGGGGGGATTGGTGCCCTGAAGCTACATAAACACCCTATCCTCCCTGCTCCGTAGTGGCAAGGAAAGTTAGGGGACAAATATTACACAGCCTGAAGTCCGCTCGAACCCACTGGGAATTTGGAGGCAACGAGCTGGTATCCAATCCAATTTGTACATGTAACCTGCATACACCATGACGTGATAGATATGGCAGAGGGTTGCATTGGGATGTAAATCCCATGGTATGGTAGTGCAGAATGCAACATATCCTGAGAAACACCCTGGCCCCCGCAACACAATGCACCATTAAAACCCAAGCGTCGAGTGACATGACACGCATGTTACGAGTATTACATCTTTATTGACCAATAAAGATATTAATAATAACAACACCGTACAACTGATACCTGCTTGATGGGGTTCTGGGAGTTCTTCTACTCCCCAAGCCCGGCCCGAGGCCAGGCTCGACTTGTGAGAGTTTGGTCTACCAGGCTGTTGTTTGGATCGGCCCGCAGGCCCACATACTCACCACAGCCCGGCTGATCCGGAACTTCTCTTAGAGAACAGTCCAGTTTTCTCTTGAAGATGTCCACGGTTACTCCGGCAATATTTCTTATAGTCGCTGGGAGGACGTTGAACAACCGTGGACCTCTGATGTTTATACAGTGTTCTCTGATTGTGCCTATGCCTATGATGCCTAGTTTAACTAACTGAATAAATAATTCTTGCAGCGAGGAAGGTGCAACAACACAGAGTGCGGTCACAGTGTGCAACATTCCCTAATAATGAAAACTGGTAATATTTACTGGCCCGACCACAGTGTACAAGCCAGGTGGGAACTACACTCCGCGGCCTCCCACCTTCCATCATATATAACCTCCGCTGAGCGTACAAGAACGATGGGTGTGTGTGTGACGGGAATATCCCGCCTGCTCTCACACAACACTGTAAGCCTGCCACGCTGGGAATGGCCGGGCCATAGTAAATTGACGCAAGACACAACGGGGGACATGATTGCTGCTGGACTGCAAATAGAAACGGTGGTCTTTAAACATTTAAATCCAACAACAACACGACCGAGAAATTAATTTTAAAATTAATTAGACTAACATTAAGAAATTAAAATTAACTAAATTTAACTAAGTTAAATTAACTTAACTAAATTAACTAAAAAATCTGCATCATTTAATGCAGACTATTAAGGTGAATGGTTCACTATCTCGACTATTCATTACAGTTGATAATATGCTGTTAACAAATGGGTTTAACTAACTGGACATATTCATAAATGTACATGTTTACATTTATATAAATTCAAAACTTGAATACATAAAACGGGTTCATATTTTTAATTGACTTAGTTTTACAATATTTCTGATACGGTAATATTTCTGATAAGGTTACACTAATCATTTGAAATATAAATTATGCATTATACAATAAAGAACATTTATTGTATAGTGTACTGTATATGTGTACTTATATCACATGCTGCTGAGTGGATTTTTTTAATATATTAACGACACTGATACATTATAAAATCGGCCACATAATATAAATAATTTTAAAGCATAAAACCAGCTTGACACATTCAGTGTCGGGAGATTTCTGACTAAAACAAAATACCTAATTACAGATGTTTGTAAATCTTGTGCATTTTACATCCACAGACTGAGGGACCTGTGTACTAAACAGTACACACAGTCCTAGTGAGGTGTGTACTAATCAGATGTGTGTCCTAGTGAGGTGTGTGTCCTAGTGAGGTGTGTGTCCTAGTGAGGTGTGTGTACTAGTGAGGTGTGTGTACTAGTGAGGTGTGTGTACTAGTGAGGTGTGTGTACTAGTGAGGTGTGTGTACTAGTGAGGTGTGTGTACTAGTGAGGTGTGTACTAGTGAGGTCGACTGTCTGCACTAGTCAGCCAAGCTGTTGAAGGATGCAGGAGAGGCCGAGCGTTGCTGCTGCTGCAGATCAACGATGATTTGAAGGAAACCGCAAAGATGTTCTTGAGAAGGGACGCTAGAGGTAAAGGTCATGTGACTTTGAGCCTCGACTAGGTAGGGCAATTTAATTATCAGCAGAAAGCGCCAAACCAATCACTTGGACCGTTGGAGCTCGAACGCCGATCTGCAAGAATTGGCAGATCTGCAACGGCCTTGCAGATCTGCCGATCTGCAAGGCCGTTGCTATACCGACCTGTCCAAGTGGTTTAGAGTGGAGCGCCGACAAGGAACACCTCTGGAGATTGATGTGGTGGTGTGTTCATCTCCCAGGAGTTGCCTCACCACGAGAACAGCCTCCCAGATATAGATACCTGCTTGATGGGGTTCTGGAAGTTCTTCTACTCCCCAAGCCCGGCCCGAGGCCAGGCTCGGGGAGTAAAAGACCTGACCATCCGGGTGGGAGCCGGTCGGCCGAGCGGACAGCACTCGGGACTTGTGATCCTGTGGTCCCGGGTTCGATCCCGGGCGCCGGCGAGAAAAAATGGGCAGAGTTTCTTTCACCCTATGCCCCTGTTACCTAGCAGTAAAATAGGTACCTGGGTGTTAGTCAGCTGTCACGGGCTGCTTCCTGGGGGTGGAGGCCTGGTCAAGGACCGGGCCGCGGGGACACTAAAGCCCCGAAAAAAAATAGTAAAACAGACAAACAGACCATAGACCTGACCAAATGTAAACTGTTTCAACAAAATTATTCGCACACTCTCCGTCACTGAGTGATGGAGTGCGAAAAGATACGTGAATTCAGAGACAATTCTATAACCAATGTTCCAGAGATGTGTTAGTATTTCATTCAAAATGAGCTGCTACCAGAAATCTTAGCCAAATATCCCCAGTTTGCTATCTGTAGGTAGTAACTGAGTGATTGTAACCTATCCACCGCTGCCCACTGGATGGGGGCGGTGTGCAGGACAAACATATCAATTGTGACACTAGCTCTCCACATATGTCAGTTGCTTAATTTAGAAACTACTTATGGTCGGTCTCGAGCCCATTGTTGATGTGAAGATGTGTATTGAATTTTTTAACTAGCTCATCAAGATTGTAACTCGCTTAGCTAAATGAATTGTGGGGTTCAGTCCCTGAGCCCATTATGTGCCTCTGTAACCCTTTCCACTACCGCCCACAAGATGGGTATGGGGTGCATAATAAATGAACTAACGTAAAACTAACTAAGCCTCCCATCCGTTAACATGCCTGTTGACCTGTCGACCGTACGAGAGTGAGAACGGAAGACAATATGATTGAGCATCCTCGTATTCTTGAGCCAAGGATAAATTACGGCAATATGAATACAAACTTAAAATATTGTGAACACGCCCAAAGGAGGAGACAGACACGGAATCAGTAGGTGACAGGAGTGGACGGGATAAACTTAAGACAAACAACTATACAGCCACATCTTCATACAACTTCAAATTACCAGCCGGAGGAAGGAGCCAATCACAATTTAACAAGAGGCCAATTATAATCTGGACAAGCAGCACTTGCAATCCATCTAGCCACTCCCCTCTCTTATCACTTCCTTTCTTTCACCTTCTCTCCCCTCTCAGACTCTCTGTGTCTCCCATTACTCTACTCTCACCCTTCACACCCTTTTAATTTAGCAATCTTCCACTACTCTTGTTTCGGTCCTTTCACTACTCTCGTAATATTCATCACATCTCTCCTCTCCTTCCATCGTTCATGTCTCACTGCAACCCTTGACTGTCCTTCTCCTTTAACTTGGTTGACTACAGGGCATGGTAAGAAGAGAAGGGAAGGGAGAAGAAAGGAAAAGAGCAGCGACAGGTAGAGAGGGGAGGGGAAAGGAGGGAAGAGAAGGGAGGACGGAAATCGGTAAATTGGATTTTAGATTACCTTTTTTTATTAATATTTTCTACCACAGACGTGGCCATACAGAGTAAGGCGTGAAGGAGGGAGGGTAAGGTCTAATGCTCCCGTACATTGTGCAACTGTATTTAGTGATGCTGATTGGTATTGGACTAGTTACTCCATGTCCCGATTGGAGCAGGAGATTGGCTGTCGCAACGCGTCTTCCCAATAGAGCGTCGTCGCATTTTGACGCATACTTTACATATAAGCCCAAAAACTGTCGTACAGTATTAGAAAAAATGGAAGCGGCTCACGAAATTGACGTACTGTCCCGTTTTCAGTGTTGGGTCCTCTGGTCGGTTAGGACTTAAGTACGACAGTTTCTTGACGTCGGGACACCTTAGGAGGAGGGGCTGGTGTTCATGGCACACTAGACCGATGTTGGCGGCCTGTTATAGAGGGGCCCATATTGGCGGCCTGTTATAGAGGGGCCCATATTGGCGGCCTGTTATAGAGGGACCCATATTGGCGGCCTGTTATAGAGGGACCCATATTGGCGGCCTGTTATAGAGGGACCCATATTGGCGGCCTATTATAGATGGACCCATATTGGCGGCCTGTTGTAGAGGGGCCCATATTGGCGGCCTGTTGTAGTGGGACCCATATTGGCGGCTTGTTATAGAAGGGCCCATATTGGCGGCCTGTTATAGAGGGGCCCATATTGGCGGCCTGTTATAGAAGGGCCCATATTGGCGGCTTGTTATAGAAGGGCCCATATTGGCGGCCTGTTATAGAGGGGCCCATATTGGCGGCCTGTTATAGAAGGGCCCATGTTGGCGGCTTGTTATAGAGGGGGGTTACCTTACCTTGAGGTGGTTTCGGGGCTCAACGACCCGGCGGCCCGGTCGTCGACCAGGCCTAGTCGTTGCTGGACTGGTCAACCATTCTGTTGGACGCGGCGGCTCGCAGTCTGACGTATGAATCACAGTCTGGTTGATCAGGTATCCTTTGGAGGTGTTTATCCCGTTCTCTCTTGAACACTGTGAGGGGTCGGCCAGTTATGTCCCTTATGTGTAGTGGAAGCGTGTTGAACAGTCTCGGGCTTCTGATGTTGATAGAGTTTTCTCTCAGAGTACCTGTTGCACCTCTGCTCTTCAACGGGGGTATTCTGCACATCCTGCCATGCCTTCTGGTCTCATGTGATGTTATTTCTATGTGTAGTTTTGGGACCAGCCCCTCTAATATTTTCCATGTGTAAATTATTATGTATCTCTCCCGCCTGAGCTCAAGAGAATACAGATTTAAGCTCTTTAGTCGGTCCCAATAGTTTAGATGTTTTACTGAGCTTCTAGCAGTAAAGGACCTCTGCACGCTCTCTAGGTCAGCAATTTCTCCAGCTTTGAAAGGGGCTGTCATTGTGCAGCAGTACTCCACTCTAGAGAGCACTAGCGTATTGAAAAGTATGATCATCGGTATAGCATCTCTAGTGTGAAAGGGGGCCCCACATTGGCGGCCTGATATAGAGGGGGGCCCACATTGGCGGCCTGACATAGAGGGGGGCCCACATTGGCGGCCTGATATAGAGGGGGGCCCACATTGGCGGCCTGATATAGAGGGGGCCCACATTGGCGGCCTGACATAGAGGGGGCCCACATTGGCGGCCTGACATAGAGGGGCCCACATTGGCGGCCTGATATAGAGGGGGGCCCCACATTGGCGGCCTGACATAGAGGGGCCCACATTGGCGGCCTGATATAGAGGGGGGCCCCACATTGGCGGCCTGACATAGAGGGGCCCACATTGGCGGCCTGATATAGAGGGGGGCCCCACATTGGCGGCGTAAATAAGAGAACAAAAGTAGCATGACTTGCTTTGACTCGTTTTCTCTCTCTCTCTCTCTCTCTCTTTTTTACTTTCAAATTGTTACTTTTCTGATTTTATTGATCTTAGACTTTATATTTTCTCGTGTGTAAATTAGATTTAGGGAAAGCCGCCACGCAGGGTCTTCAGGGATGTCGCTCAGGACTTCGGGTCCTGGGAAATCAGGTTTGTGACTGCGCCGTTTGAACTTTGTTTCAGTGGGAGGCTTCGCTGACGAGTAGGGTCTTGATTTACCCCTGGAACAGGCGACGATGACTAGCGGGCTGCGTCTGTCTGGGCAACCCGTTCTCGCAAATTTAATAAGTCAATATTGACTTATTAAATATGTGCGTAGGTGACATACTTAACATAATAGATACCCATAAAAAGATTCATAGAAAACACCGACCTTACCTAACCTTGTTAGTATCTTAAGATAAGCATCTTATTGCTTCGTAATTACAATTATTACCTAACCTATAATAGGTATAGATTAAGTAATAATTGTAATTACGAAGCAATAAGATGCTTATCTTAAGATACTAACAAGGTTAGGTAAGGTCGGTGTTTTCTATGAATCTTTTTAAGGGTATCTTATATGTTTAGTATATCACCTATGCACGTAGTTAATAAGTCAATATTGACTTTACGAATTTGCGAGAACGGGTTGGTCTGGGATATGGATCCCTTCCACTGTGAAGAGTTGGCGTTTGTAGAGGAAACGTTGTTATTGCGTCATAGTTTAATAGAGCTAGCGCAGGTGATCTTGGCTTTAAGTGGTTGATGTTGACATGTGCTCCGTACCAGAGGCCCTTGTTTTAAACTATCTGCTGTAGTCTTCTCATGTTGGTCTGATTTGTAAGCGCCAGTGGAGAGTATGGACCGGTTATATGGACCCGATTGATGATTATTTCTGACTCCCTTTCCTCACTACGATCAATAAACAGTTTGCAATCATGTAATAACGTGCTTGTCTTGGAAGTTGGACGTAGATATATAAGAATACTTAGTATGGACCCGAGTCCACCCGAGTCCAGGTCTGGTTGTCATTTTAGAGTAGGAGCAGATATATGTGGCGAGGATGCTGGTTTTATTATATACAGGCGCAATACTCTCTCTTTGTCGTTTTAATGTCATCAGCTTCTGTGTTGCTGCTGGCGACCCTTCTCACTTCAACACTGTTGCCGACCTTCTCAGGTGCGGTGTGTTGTGTGTACCTAGTACTGTTGCCGCCTCACACTCCTCCAGTAACCCCCAGCACGGCTCTAGCTCCCCTCCCCTCACCGCCCTGGTACTTACCAACCTTCATCCAGTATTTCTAGCGTCGTGTCCTGTCTTCGCCTTCGTTTCCCACCGTCTCTTTTGCCCTTCTTTCCTCTCCCCACCCATTTATCTTCAAGTCCCATCACACCACCGTCTTCATCCCTTCCGCCACCCATTCCACACCGTCTTTACGCATCCCGTCACTCTTGGCTCCAGCGTGTAACCCCACACGCCTTTCCCAGCCAATCCTCCCTCTCGCTCACGCCTAGTACTGCTCTCTTCTACCCAAGCCACACAGCGACATTGGCTCTTAATATATCAACACCTGCACACGCCTCGTTGTGTGTGTGTGTGTGTGTGTGTGTGTGTGTGTGTGTGTGTGTGTGTGTGTGTGGTGTGTGTGTGTGTGCGCGCGCGCGCGCAGGTGTTGCATCTCCACCTCAAGTTCACCTGCCACAGGACCTCAAGCAACTCGACTTTTCACAGAATTTAAAGAGAGTTGGAAGACGCCTAAAAAAATATGAAAAAAAATGAAAATGAAGAAGAAATGAAAGGAACTGAGTGTAGGAGGGAAAAGTATAGCTAAATGAATGAGGATGGTGATGGGGAGAAACTGAAAAAAAAGAGCTGAGAATGAGTGACAAAGAGTGGATAGGTAGGGAAGGGGAAGAGAAGGGAAGGGAAGGGGGGAGAACACACACCCTCGGATGACCAAGGCAGTAAAGTTAGCAGGAAGGAAGGAGATATATAAAAAGCAAACACTGTTACAGTCCCATTCCACAACATGGACAATAGATTCAATGTTTGGAGAGGGAGAGGCACGGCGAGGAGAGAGAAGGCCTGGAGAGGAGAGGAGAGATGGCAAGAATATGTACGGAGAAGAGAGTGATATGGAGAGGATAGACTTGGAGATGAAAGTCATTGAACCCAACTACTGATAATAGAAAAGCGGACCTTATGAGCAAACGTTAGACCTAACAACAAGTATACACACACACACACACACACCGAGGGGGGCCTCGTAGCCTGGTGGATAGCGCGCAGGACTCGTAATTCTGTGGCGCGGGTTCGATTCCCGCACGAGGCAGAAACAAATGGGCAAAGTTTCTTTCACCCTAAGTGCCCCTGTTACCTAGCAGTAAATAGGTACCTGGGAGTTAGTCAGCTGTCACGGGCTGCTTCCTGGTGTGTGTGTGTGTGTGTGTGTGGTGTGGGGGAAAAAAAAAAGTAGTTAGTAGTTAGTTAGTAAACAGTTGATTGACAGTTGAGAGGCGGGCCGAAAGAGCAAAGCTCAACCCCCGCAAAAACACAACTAGTAAACAAACAAACAAACAAACAAACAAACACACACACAGAGAGAGAGAGAGAGAGAGAGAGAGAGAGAGAGAGAGAGAGAGAGAGAGAGAGAGAGAGAGAGAGAGAGACCTGGGGGTTCATATCACGCCAGACCTATCCCCTGAAGCTCATATCAAGAGGATAACATCAGTGGCATATGCAAGGTTGGCTAACATAAGAACGGCCTTTAGAAACTTGTGTAAGGAATCATTCAGAACATTATATACCACATATGTCAGACTAATCCTGGAGTATGCGACTCCAGCATGGAGTCCATATCTAGTCAAGCATAAGATTAACTGGAAAAGGTTCAATGGTTTGCCACCAGTTTCAAATGTAGATATGATAGAGCCCAATAGGCTCAGGAACCTGCACACCAGTTGATTGACAGTTGAGAGGCGGGACCAATGAGCCAGAGCTCAACCCCCGCAAGCACAACTAGGTGCAACACATACACGACATAAGGTCGTGGCATTCTACCCGCGCATATTACATGCACCTTCCTAAAGGGGGTGAGGGAAAGCATGCCGCGGCACAATTAAAGACGACATCGTTACAAATTCAAAATCTAAGTAGTAGTAGTAGTAGAAGTAACACAAGAAGACTGCTCTTTGTTTTTGTATTAGGCCATTTAGCTGCATGGACCGTTGGGGTCTACACGCGGTACGTCTCCCTTGAGGCCATCTTGGTGTAGCCTCCGACAAGTTGCTGATGCCTCGTGGCTGATACTCTGATCAACCTGACTGTTGGTCGCTGCTGCTTGCAGTCAGACATGGGAGTCACATTCTGATTAGATACCCTTTGGAGGTGTTATAAACTTCCTTCTTGAACACAGCTTCATGTCTGTTAGTAATGGTCTTTATGTTCACTGTGTTGAATAGCCTTGGGCCCCTTAATATTTACCGAGTTATCTCTTAGTTCACTTATTGTAGTTCTTCATATAGTGAGGTTAATATTATGCATTTTGCCAGGTCTCATTGCTACGAGACTTTCCAAGCAGCAATCGATTTCCATCACCTGGTTTGGAAATGATGAGGATTTGCATCTAGTTATTTGGACAGTATATAAGTACAACAACACAATTACATATTTACACTGTGACTGTCAGCACTTCCACCACATATGTGGTGTTAAGCAGTTCAGAACGGATGAGTATGTGTAATGTAGAGGCCGGCCCCTCCATGCTGCCTGCTTTTCAGGTCACGTCTAAAAGGATTGTATTCTTCCTACTCATATTTCACCGGCATAGAATTTGTGTTGGTAGCCGTGAAGGCTACCAACACAAATTTTACCTTGAAGAGGAGGCCAGATACAGCACGAGAACGAATTAACACTACACACGACTTCATAGTGGTCCAGGACTGACCCAAACGTTGTCGTTTCTTCATCTTATGGATAATGGAGGAAACAGAAAATTCTATGTTTTTTCAGTTATTGAAAACTAAAAGAACCATAGCTGGAGCCCACGCTGACCAATAATATATATATATATATATATATATATATATATATATATATTATATATATATAATATATATATATATATATATATATATATATACACGTTGTTAAAAATGACTGAAAAGGTAAGATTAATAATTCTAACACGAATTTTCTCAATATTTCTTATGATTCTTTTCACTGTCGATGGTAATTGAAAAATCAGTTCTCCAAAATTCATTTTTATTTCTAGTCTGACGCGACGCTTGAACGCGTTTTGTAGTAACTTATTACATTTTCAAAATATACTAATGTTGTACCTAGTAGCCAGAATGCAATACTTGGCCTACTATGCAAGGCCTGATTTGCTTAATAAGCCAAGTTTTCCTGAATTCAAACATTTTTCGATTTTTTTCTTATTAAATGATAAAGCTATCTATTTCATTATGTATGAGTTAAATTCTTTTAATTTGCGCTAAAACTAATATAGATATATGACCGAACTTAACCAACCCTACCTAACCTAACCTATCTTAACCTAACCTAAACTACCATAACTAAGTCAATAATTTATGTTCATAACAGAATATAACAATATTTCAAATAAACTAATTGGAAACAATATTTTGAAAATAAAGAAAATCACTCGGCCTATTAGGCAAATCGGGCCTTGCATAGTAGGCCGAGAAGTGCGTTCTGGCTACTAGGTATGACACTATTATATATATATATATATATATATATATATATATATATATATATATATATATATATATATATATATATATATATATAAATAGTGTGTGTGTGTGTATAATACACACACACACGAGTAGGGTGCACAGCAGGCTTTCCGGGAAGGAGCCCCCCCCCCCCCGTCATCAGTCATCTGGCGACGGAAGGCCCAAGAGAAAAAGCTAAGACAACGCCCATCATGATGTTGTACATAACTTTGGTGCCAACGCCCACCCTGCCACACAGCTGAGCCTCCTCCTGCCACCCTCCCACCACCAGCATCCACTAGGGATGGCCCTGGGTGAAAACTACCAGTCATCCATATGGGGAGCGGTCAAATCTTGTGCACATGTTTCGGCACAGCACGTTTTATAATTGTTAAACCCGCATACAGTACATTGTTTGGTTAGGCTGTGTTTGGGTGGGGTGGGTTGATGAGTCGGGTTGGGTTAATATGATTAGGTAGGTTGGCAAACTATGTTACTGACTGCCCATTTATTAAACCCTTCAGATCTGCCGGTATGAGGTACCTGGAGCTTTGCAATCACTTTATTACCTCTCTTGTTCTTAAGGATACCCTCTTAATGAGCCCAAAACCTGACAGTGCTGGTTTCTGATCACATGACCATGTATGACTAACCATCCTGTGTGATGGGGATTTTTAGCATCACTCCCCTTCATGTCGTCTAGGGTAGCTGCACAATATCCATGAATATTGGTATTCAGGGATATCGATGAATATCCCTGAATACAAAATATTCATGTTCTTCAATATCGGGTCATGTTCCTTCAATTTTCATTTTTATTCCAGTAGGAAAACAGTTTCAGCTGCTTTAATATAGTTCTGAAGTTCATTGCCCATAATTTTAGGACCAGTCTTGGAGGAAGCCTCTTTTCACTCTCTTCGTTTTTTGCTTTTTCAGGAGGAAATTCATGTTGGTACTTTATGGTAAGTTACGAAGTCGTAACTTAAAGAATATTAGGATACCTGATCAGCCAGGCTGTGTCAGGCTGCGAGCAGCCGCGTCCAACAGCCTGGTTGACCAGTCCAGCAGCGAGGAGGCCTGGTCGACGACCGGGCCGCGGGGTCGCTAAGTCCCGAAATCACTTCAAGGTAATGGTCTAGTGATTAGTCACTGCTAGGTAAGCATTTGTTGAACAAATGTTGTATATAGCATTTTGGAAAGTGTTCTAATATTCGCCAGCTTAGAATAAGCTGATGTAAATATATCTGTGTATTCCTCCGAAGATGGGTTTGATGCTGTGTCTAATCCCAGAGTTATTCCTTCCAACAGCCCTGATGAGTTCCTCCAGTTTCCTTCGGTATTGTTCCTCTCGCCTCTCTTGTCAACCTTGTACATCACTCACCTCCAGGAACACCACATACCGAGCCCTTCCATGTCCTGTTACTCTGCAGGTGTTCTCCAAGCATCTCCACCTGTGTTACACATGATTGTCAAGTGGTATTACTGTAGCCGAGTGTCAAGTGTATGTACGGCTGCCTGTATCATACTGGTAATGCGTGAGATCATTCAGGAAGCTGCCAGTGATGCGGAACAATGATATAGAACTTAGCTGTTGAGAATCATGACAGTCTTTGTGAAGACTGTCATAGTCTTCACAAACAAGAGAATCTGTGAGAATCATAGTCTTTGTGAAGTGCAATTCCCGAAGTGGTTAACACCAAAACTGCGAGAGTGAGGTGCGCGCCCACAACTGACGTGCGTGATCCAATGGGATTATAGGGATTTGTGTGACAAATCAAAACTCAGGGAAGCCTCATGGTGGGGCGGCCGAGGGCAAGGAGTCGTGTGGTACGTGGCGGGTAGCGGAAGTGCGCGCCAAGCTCCACCTGTGACCTATTAGTGGTGACAACCGTTTGAATTCAGCCCATTCGCTTGTTCCGCCACTACGTAAACAATCCAACCTCCTAACTAAACCACAAACGTACGAGCCCAAGCGACCCACCTAACCTTATGTGTCCGATCAATACAAAATGTAGATATTCGCGAGCCGTTACTTTTCAAAGTAGGTTACATTTGTAACGTTGGTTACCATAACGTGCACAACCATCCATCAGTTGAGAGGACAGGGGTTGCTGCACCCACTTACACAGCCAAAACAGTCCCTTCGAAGGATTGGTGATGTATTTAAGAGGCCACAAGACTGTGGGGCAGGGGTGGAGCACAGCTCCTGCGCCAGGTAAGTCCTCTACGGACTCACCATAGCCCGTGCTACTTGCCCCGCTCTTGTGCCAGGTAAGTTACGGGCTCACCATAGCCCGTGCTACTTGGAACTTGTTCCGAGTAGAATCTATAACAACAACAACATGTGGGCGAGTGGAACTTCCCAGCACCCAAGGAATATGGTGAATGTCTACTTTAGTCTAGCAAATCATCCTGGGGAAATCAAACCAATCATGGAAATGGTTGAGAATAAGTCTCTCAAGTGTCACGTAATACTAACAGAGATTCCACCAGGTGAGCGAAAATTAGCATCTAAATACTAATCACGGGTGAACTAATAGCAAGAATTCGTCTTGGATACAAATATCCATGGAGATTCGGAATGGAAACAAGAGTTGAACAGAGGAGTTGCAGAATCTGTGGTGAGAGTGATAGACACCACCTTGACCACTACCTTAGAGTGTGTGGACTATTTAATTATTCTTATCTAAGAATAATTAAAAATGTGTATAGAATAATAAGCCACATATTGTTAAGTTAGGAAAACACTATTTGTCAATATAGATACTATTCTTAAAGAGATGACCCCATTTTGAACCAGCAAGATAACGTAAGAGTTAAGGGTTGACAAATGTTAATCTTCTTGTCTGATAAGCTGTTCACTTAAGACAGTTAAGCAAGTCCCAGCTGTGTCTGGGTACAAGTGACAGGATGAACAACCCAGCGGGTTTTCTTCCTATTGGGGAGTGTTGTGCATGCTGCTATGGCGGTGTGTCCACTCACAGGACGAGTGGCGCTGCCCAATAAACTCGCCCCCCCCTAAGAGGCAAAAATTAAAAAAAAAATTAGGTGAGCAATGTCCACAAACTTCTGCTCAAACAAGTCCGCGAAACTGTAACATAGTTTAAATTTCTTCGATGAAAAAATTGAGTGAGAATTTGTAAACTCATCATTTGACGAGTTTACAAAATACTTGAGCATATTAAATAGACCTTAGTTCTGATGCCATCGTGATTTGACTCATGCAACAGGCTGCCTCTAGGAATATTAAATAACGTAAATAATGGATGATGACAAATGGTTGACAGTTTCAGTAAATACCCGTACTATATAACAACTTATAAAGCGGCAGAGTTAAATAATGATATCTATATACCACTTCATGGGTATATGAGGACATGGAGCCGGGATATGAGGACATGGAGCCGGGATATGAGGACATGGAGCCGGGATATGAGGACATGGAGCCGGGATATGAGGACATGGAGCCGGGATATGAGGACATGGAGCCGGGATATGAGGACAAGGAACCGAGATATGAAGGCATGGAACCAGGATACGATACGAGGGCAAGGAACCGGAATATGAGGACAATGAGCCGGTATACGAGGACATGGACCCGGGATATCAGGACCGAGTGACGGAACGCTGCCCAACCACTTGGAAAATTGGGAAGAAGCGAGATCTCCGCTTTACTGACAGTTCGGAGAAATGCGTACCCGGAGCATACCTGAAGTGTTTCGCGAGTTCTTCTACTCCCGACTTGTGATAACTTGGTCCACCAGGCTGTTGCTTGGAGCGGCCCGCAGGCACAGGGCATATTTGCCCAGCGGGTAAAACTCATGTCTTTGGTTCACCACCAGGCGAATATGTATATTGTATTTACATGCACAAGATCATGTGTGTTACCTACAATCCCCTTGGATCTCACTTTCAAAAATGTATGATGACAAATATTATAATTGATTTTACACAACATATCTTTCTAAACTTTGTCATGCGCCGGTATATATGGTAATTGGATAGGTAGGTACAGATATAGGCAAAAAATACGCCACAGCTTCGTGCCATCCTTTTCAGAGGGTTAAACAAGCAGCGTGAAAATTACTTGTATAGAAGTCACTGAAAAACTACAAGTACTTATCAGAAGGCACCAAGCCGGGGAGACTGTGCAGCACCACCAAAGGTGCAGGATATTCAAAAGGCGCTAAATATCACCAAGGATGCCAAGATGAGAACAAAAGCACATAAGGCAAGCGATATCAAAGGTATTTATAATAATAATAATAATAATAATAATAATAATAATAATAATAATAATAATAATAATAATGTTTATTCAGGTAAAAGTGTATACAAAATGAGTTAAAAACAGAATGTTGGATTTCTAAATAGAACTATTAAATATAATATCTAAAGCCATTAGTACGCACTACGTTACGACCAAGATTGATTCACCAAGGATGATTAATTGATGGTTGATGAAGATTAAGCCACCACATTAGGTGGCACGGGCATGAGTATCCCGGAGGTGGTAAATGTTTGGAGTGAATGTGATCTTTGGTTGTGTAACATCTTGAAGTGTGTCTGGGCCTCTGTTGGCCCACCAAGGATTCTATCTAGGGACAACTGATGGACAATCGTGGAGTAAGACACGCGTCCTGGAAATCAGGACAAGCCGATATCAATAAAGTCTTCCATTGGGCAACGGAAAATAACGTGGTTTAACAGTGACAAATTCCATCTACTTAGATCTGGTAGAAATGAACTTAATAGCAGGGTACAAGACACACACTCACACCGACTCATGAAGAAAAACTTGTAAAGGATCTGGGAACTGTCATATCTGACTTAAAATTTAGTGAGCACTCTGCACTATGTGGGCATGCGGGCATGCAGACCCACATATCCAGACCCTACGGGTATTGTTGCACTCTAACAGCCTCATTCAGAGCCGGAGAAGTTGCTGATCTGGAGAACTTGCAAAGATCCTTTACCGCTAAAATTAACCCTATAAGTCATCTTAATTATTGGGACCGATTAAAAGTACTAAATCTGTATTCTCTAGAGCACAGGCGGGAGAGATATACATAATAATCTACACCTGGAAGATATTAGAGGGGCTGGTCCCAAACCTGCACACAGAAATAACATCACATGAGACCAGAAGGCATGGCAGGATGTGCAGAATACCCCCGTTGAAAAGCAGAGGTGCAACAGGTACTCTGAGAGAGAACTCTATCAACATCAGAGGCCCGAGACTGTTCAACACGCTTCCACTACACATAAGGGGCATAACTGGCCGACCCCTCTCAGTGTTCAAGAGAGACCTGGATAAGCACCTCCAAAGGATACCTGATCAACCAGACTGTGATTCATACGCCAGGCTACGAGCAGCAGCGTCCAACAGCTTGGTTAACCAGACGACCAACTGGGAGACCTGGTTGGAGACCGGGCCGTGGGGGCCTTTGATCCCCGGAACCACCACAAGGTAGCCACGAGGTAGGTAGCGGGTCGCTTTAAAAACAAGCCTGTTCGACCAAGACATTACAAGTGAAGCCTGGCTCCAGGCGGGGCTGGAGAGTAGAACTACTGCCACAGTCCAATCCAAGTATACTGGAGGACAGGTAACCAACTACCAATTACCACAACTAACAACCACCCACCAGCACCCGCCACACGAGACAATAAACAACCTGAGCAAAATAAAGAGTGTGAAGAAACCCACCAGGGAGAGTTTGACGCCGTCTCCTCCACACTGAAGCATTTATACCTTTGATAACGTCACTGTCGGTGGTGGGTGGCGTCCTGTCGGTGGTGGGGCCGTCCTGCCGGTGGTGGGGGCGTCCTGTCGTGGTGGGGCCGTCCTGCCGGTGGTGGGGCGTCCTGTCGGTGGTGGGGCCGTCCTGCCGGTGGTGGGGGGCGTCCTGCCGGTGGTGGGGGCGTCCTGCCGGTGGTGGGGGGCGTCCTGCCGGTGGTGGGGGGCGTCCTGCCGGTGGTGGGGGGCGTCCTGCCGGTGGTGGGGGGCGTCCTGCCGGTGGTGGGGGCGTCCTGCCGGTGGTGGGGGGCGTCCTGCCGGTGGTGGGGCCGTCCTGCCGGTGGTGGGGACGTCCTGCCGGTGGGGGGGCGTCCTGCCGGTGGTGGGGGCGTCCTGTCGGTGGTGGGGGCGTCCTGTCGGTGGTGGGGGCGTCCTGTCGGTGGTGGGGCCGTCCTGTCGGTGGGGGGCCGTCCTGTCGGTGGTGGGGCCGTCCTGTCGGTGGTGGGGCCGTCCTGTCGGTGGTGGGGCCGTCCTGTCGGTGGTGGGGGCGTCCTGTCGGTGGTGGGACCGTCCTGTCGGTGGTGGGGGGCGTCCTGTCGGTGGGGGGGCGTCCTGTCGGTGGTGGGGCCGTCCTGCCGGTGGGGGGGGCGTCCTGTCGGTGGTTGGGCCGTCCTGTCGGTGGTGGGGCCGTCCTGCCGGTGGGGGGGGGGCGTCGTCGGTGGTGGGGACGTCCTGCCGGTGGGGGGCGTCCTGTCGGTGGTGGGGCCGTCCTGTCGTGGTGGGGGGCGTCCTGTCGGTGGTGGGGGCGTCCTGTCGGTGGTGGGGGCGTCCTGCCGGTGGGGGGGGTCCTGTCGGTGGTGGGGGCGTCCTGCCGGTGCTGGGGGGCGTCCTGTCGGTGGTGGGGGGCGTCCTGTCGGTGGTGGGGGGCGTCCTGTCCGGTGGTGTGGGGGCGTCCTGCCGGTGGTGGGGGGCGTCCTGCCGGTGGTGGGGGGCGTCCTGCCGGTGGTGGGGGGCGTCCTGCCGGTGGTGGGGGGCGTCCTGCCGGTGGTGGGGGGCGTCCTGCCGGTGGTGGGGGGGCGTCCTGCCGGTGGAGGGCCGTCCTACCGGTGGTGGGGGGCGTCCTGTCGGTGGTGGGGGGCGTCCTGTCGGTGGTGGGGGGCGTCCTGTCGGTGGTGGGGGGCGTCCTGTCGGTGCTGGGGGGCGTCCTGTCGGTGCTGGGGACGACCTGCCGGTGCTGGGGACGACCTGCCGGTGCTGGGGACGACCTGCTGGTGCTGGGGACGACCTGCCGGTGCTGGGGACGACCTGCCGGCGCTGGGGACGACCTGCTGGTGCTGGGGACGACCTGTTGGTGCTGGGGACGACCTGCTGTGCTGGGGACGACCTGCTGGTGCTGGGGACGACCTGCCGGTGCTGGGGACGACCTGCTGGTGCTGGGGACGACCTGCCGGTGCTGGGGACGACCTGCCGGCGCTGGGGACGACCTGCTGGTGCTGGGGACGACCTGCCGGTGCTGGGGACGACCTGCCGGTGCTGGGGACGACCTGCCGGCGCTGGGGACGACCTGCTGGTGCTGGGGACGACCTGCCGGTGCTGGGGACGACCTGCTGGTGGCTGGGGACGACCTGCTGGTGCTGGGGACGACCTGCCGGTGCTGGGGACGACCTGCTGGTGCTGGGGACGACCTGCCGGTGCTGGGGACGACCTGCCGGTGCTGGGGACGACCTGCCGGTGCTGGGGACGACGTGCCGGTGCTGGGGACGACCTGTGCCGGTGCTGGGGACGACCTGCCGGTGCTGGGGACGACCTGCCGGTGCTGGGGACGACTTGCCGGTGCTGGGGACGACCTGCCGGTGCTGGGACGACCTGCCGGTGCTGGGGACGACCTGCTCAAACACGCGCCAAAGACTCACCACTCGTGATTTGTGTTTTAGAAATTAATTGCTATAATCGTTATACGATAATAACAATTATAATTAAGCACTTGGCTCTTTAATAGTAATTCAGTAATAAACTATAAAACCTTAGATATACTCTACTAAACTGAACAGCTAAAGCTTGGCGAAAGAACCAAAAAGTAAAATTCAACTTCACAACTGACCTTGGCAATATCCGGAAAGTTGGGATGGGTTCACCAGCAAGAGAGACGTTGTGTGAGGGAGAGTGGAAGGTGACACGACCTGGGAATGAAGCAGAGGAAGGAAGGGGGAGGGGATGGGGAGGAGAGGGAGGGAGGGAGGGAGGGAGGGGAGAGGAGGGAGGGAGGGAGGGA
>NC_091170.1:43050670-43103249 GCF_040958095.1 Procambarus clarkii | reverse complement strand
CGAGTGACACAGGTATACCCGAGTGACACAGGTATACCCGAGTGACACAGGTATACCCGAGTGACACAGGTATACCCAAGTGACACAGGTACACCAGAGTGACACAGGTATACCCGAGTGACACAGGTATACCCAAGTGACACAGGTACACCCAAGTGACAGGTATACCCGAGTGACACAGGTATACCCAAGTGACACAGGTACACCCAAGTGACACAGGTATACCCAAGTGACACAGGTATACCCGAGTGACACAGGTATACCCAAGTGACACAGGTATACCCAAGTAACACAGGTATACCCGAGTGACACAGGTATACCCAAGTGACACAGTTATACCCAAGTAACACAGGTATACCCAAGTGACACAGGTATACCCGAGTGACACAGGTATACCCGAGTGACACAGGTATACCCAAGTAACACAGGTATACCCAAGTGACACAGGTATACCCGAGTGACACAGGTATACCCAAGTAACACAGGTATACCCAAGTGACACAGGTATACCCAAGTGACACAGGTATACCCGAGTAACACAGGTATTCCCGAGGGACACAGGTATACCCAAGACTCGCCTCATAACTAAAGGTTAACATTTTTCCCACCCGTGTAGTTTCATTTTTAATTAGAAATCATAATTATAGTTTTAAGAGCTGTCTCTTTTTTTCCAATATGCAGGAAATAATTATAAAACTAAGCACTAGACCAGTGGTGCTCTGCCGCCCGCGACACGTGTGGGGTCAAAAGGTCACTTTTAAAGCAGATACGGAAATAAACTTGTTGCCTGGAGTTTAAAGGTGAAGAAATATGTTCCTTGGCAGGAGGTGAGAAAGAAGACCAACTAAGAAAGAGAAGGCATACGACACACTACAGAAGAAGGGGGAAATGGTAGAGGAGACACGACTACTCCAACAATGACAAAATAATTGTAAACAGGGCGACTGTAGAAATAGAGCGCAAGCTGAAGCAATCATAGCAATGGAGTAGGCTGCGATGCATACGTCAGGCTGCAAGCAGCAGCTTCTAAACAGCCTGGTCGACCAACAACCATCCAGGAAGCCTTTTCAACCAGACCCCTCCCCCCTCCGAAGCCTGGTCACAGACCGGGCCGCGGGGACGTTGATCCCCGGATGCACCAACAGGTAGACAATAGACACATGATCTGTTTACATTTAACTCGGGATTTACTGCATCCCAAAGGCAATTATCAGGATAAAGCGCCAAGCCATTCCGACTATATAGCACTTGGAAAGGATCAGGATAAGGATTTGGGATGGGACGGGGAAGAGGATTGATGCCCAACCACTTGAACGGTCGGGGATTGAACGCCGACCTGCATGAAGCCAGACCTTCGCTCTACCGTCCAGCTTAGGTGGTTGACCGACCGAGTAGACCCAACTCGCGTTCCAGTATCATCAACGTTGGATACAATACATATCTTTATACATATAAATACATATGCGAACAAGCCTGAATGGTCCCCAGGCATATATGAAACTGAAAACTCACACCCCAGAAGTGACTCGAACCCATACTGCCAGGAGCACTCTGCGACTGGTGTACAGGACACCTTAACCACTCGACCATCATTTAGTTATATAAATACATATATATATATATATATATATATATATATATATATATATATATATATATATATATATATATATATGACCGAAAAAGTAAGATTAATAATTTTAACAAGAATTTTCTCGACCTTTCTTACGTTTCTTTTCACTGTTGATGGTAATTCAAAGATCAATTCTCCAAAATTCATTTTTATTTCTAGTCTGACGCGACACTTGAGCGCGTTTCGTAAAACTTATTACATTTTCAAAGACTTTAGTTTATAAACACACAACTGAAGCTGAATAGAGCTTACACATCTTCGATTTTATATCTACATTTGGGTGAGGTGGATGAGGTGAAAAACTTTCAACAATGGGTATTGAATGGCTATTAAATTTAAACACAAGACAGAACACGAAACAATGGGTATTGAATGGAAGTAATTGTAGAAAGCCTATTGGTCCATATTTCTTGATGCTTCTATATTGGAGCGGAGTCTTGAAGTGGGTAGAATATAGTTGTGCATTAATTGGCTGTTGATTGCTGGTGTTGACTTCTTGATGTGTAGTGCCTCGCAGACGTCAAGCCGCCTGCTATCGCTGTATCTATCGATGATTTCTGTGTTGTTTGCTAAGATTTCTCTGGTGATGGTTTGGTTGTGGGAAGAGATTATATGTTCCTTAATGGAGCCCTGTTGCTTATGCATCGTTAAACGCCTGGAAAGAGATGTGGGACTGTAAGCCTCAAAAAACCCAGTATATAGGCAAGACAACATCTCTTTCCAGGCGTTTAACGACGCATAAGCATATAGAAGCATCAAGAAATATGGACCAATAGGCTTTCTACAATCACTTCTATTCAATACCCATTGTTTCGTGTTCTGTCTTGTGTTGATGAAATTAATACCCTATTAATGCCACCTCTTGTTCTGTCTTGTGTTGATGGAATTAATACCCTATTAATGCCACCTCACCCCATCCACCTCTCTCAAATGCAGATATAAACAAAGTCGGAGATGCGTAAGTTCTATTCAGTTGTGTATTTGTAAACTAAAGTCTTTGAAAATGTAATAAGTTTTACGAAACGCGCTCGTGTCGCGTCAGACTAGAAATAAAAATGAATTTTGGAGAATTGATTTTTGATTTACCTCCAACAGTGAAAAGAAATGTACGAAAGATTGAGAAAATTCGTGTTAGAATTATTAATCTTACTTTTTCGGTCATATTTAATAATATATGTCTACAGGAAAGACTGCTACCAACATATACTAATATATTATATATATATATATATATATATATATATAATATATATATATATATATATAATATATATATATATATATATCTTTCCCTATGACGACGAGAAAACGCATTCGGGCCATTACTCTTACTGATCAGGTCTGGTGTGCAAAACAAGATGAAACAAATAAAAATATTTACTATTTATCCTTTTGAAGTTGATGGGCCAAACGACTTGTTGATACAACTATAATACCACCACTACCATACCACCACTGCTGCTGCTGCTGCTGCTGCGGCTGCGGCTGCGGCGGCTGCGGCTGCTGCGGCTGTGGCTGCTGCGGCTGCGGCTGTGGCTGTGGCTGTGGCTGCGGCTGCGGCTGCTGCCGCGGCTGCTGCAGCGGCTGCGGCTGCTGCGGCTGCTGCAGCGCCTTCGGCTGCTGCAGCGGCTTCGGCTGCTGCAGCGGCGGCTTCGGCTGCTGCGGCTGCTTCGGCTGCTGCGGCTGCTGCTCATACTGCCCTGGACTCCGGTTTACCTAGTGCTTTATCCGGAGCCAATCATGCCCTATCAGAATTCAATTAAGCTGACAACCAACCCGGTAAATTGGCGGAGCGGTTGACCGAAAGCAGCAACAGTGGGGAGGGGGGGGGGGCCTTCAACAGGACAGACGGAGCGTGCACCAGCCTCCCCCCCCCCTCACAATCTCTTCCACCGGTCAACTCCTTATTGTTCCAGTAATTGATTTAGGGAGATGTTTTCCCCCTGAGGCGGCTTCCGGGGCTACGCTGAATTTGAGGGACGCTGCTGATTCTGTCCCAGACGGACCTGTAGGTCACACACACACACACACACACACACACACACACAAGTTCAAACACAACTAGTAAACACACACACACAGCAGTTCTATAGAGGGTATAGAATCGTTTCTCTCAATGTTTGCCGATGATGCAAAAATTATGAGGAGGATTGAAACTGAGGACGATAGTAGGAGGCTACAAGATGACCTAGACAGACTGAGTGAATGGTCCAACAAATGGCTGTTGAAGTTCAACCCGAGTAAATGCAAAGTAATGAAACTAGGCAGTGGAAACAGGAGGCCAGACACAGGATACAGAATAGGAGATGAAGCACTTAATGAAACGGACAGAGAGAAAGATCTAGGAGTTGATATCACACCAAACCTGTCTCCTGAAGCCCACATAAAAAGAATAACGTCTGCGGCATATGCGAGGCTGGCTAACATCAGAACAGCATTCAGGAACCTGTGTAAGGAATCATTCAGAATCTTGTACACCACATATGTAAGACCAATCCTGGAGTATGCGGCCCCAGCATGGAGCCCGTACCTTGTCAAGCACAAGACGAAGCTGGAAAAAGTCCAAAGGTATGCCACTAGACTAGTCCCAGAACTAAGAGGCATGAGTTACGAGGAAAGGCTGCGGGAAATGCACCTTACGACACTGGAAGACAGAAGAGTAAGGAGAGACATGATCACAACCTACAAAATCCTCAGAGGAATCGACCGGGTAAACAAGGATAAACTATTCAACAATGGTGGGACGCGAACAAGGGGACACAGGTTGAAACTGAGTACCCACATGAGCCACAGAGACGTTAGAAGGAACTTTTTCAGTGTCAGAGTAGTTAACGGATGGAATGCATTAGGCAGTGATGTGGTGGAGACTGACTCCATACACAGTTTCAAATTTAGATATGATAGAGCCCAGTAGGCTCAGGATTCTGTACACCAGTTGATTGACAGTTGAGAGGCGGGACCAAAGAGCCAAAGCTCAACCCCCGCAAGCACAAATAGGTGAGTGCAAATAGGTGAGTACACACACCACACACAAGGTGATGGAGAAGATCGTGAGAAAAAACCTGGTAACACATCTGGAGAGAAGGGACTTCGTGACAAATCGCCAACATGGGTTCAGGGAGGGCAAATCTTGCCTGATGGGCTTAATAGAATTCAACGACCAGGTGACAAAGATTAAGCAAGAAAGAGAGGGCTGGGCGGACTGCATTTTCTTGGATTGTCGGAAAGCCTTTGACACAGTACCGCATAAGAAGCTGGTACATAAGCTGGAGAGACAGGCAGGTGTAGCTGGTAAGGTGCTCCAGTGGATAAGGGAGTATCTAAGCAATAGGAAGCAGAGAGTTACGGAGAGGGGTGAGACCTCCGATTGGCGTGAAGTCACCAGTGGAGTCCCACAGGACTCTGTACTCGGTCCTATCTTGTTTCTGATATATGTAAATGATCTCCCAGAGGGTATAGATCGTTTCTCTCAATGTTTGCGGACGATGCAAAAATTATGACAAGGATTAAGACAAGGATTAAGACAGAAGAGGACTGTTTGAGCCTTCAAGAAAACCTAGACAAGCTGAAGGAATGGTCGAACAAATGGTTGTTAGAGTTTAACCCAACCAAATGTAATGTAATGAAGAAAGGTGTAGGGAGCAGGAGGCCAGATACAAGGTATCATCTGGGAGAGGAAATTCTTCAGGAGTCAGAGAAAGAAAAAGACTTGGGGGTTGATATCACGCCAGACCTGTCTCCTGCAGCCCATATCAAGAGGATAACATCAGCGGCATACGCCAGGCTGGCCAATATACGAACGGCATTCAGAAACTTGTGTAAAGAATCATTCAGAACTTTGTATACCACATATGTCAGGCCAATCCTGGAGTATGCAGCCCCAGCATGGAGTCCATATCTAGTCAAGGATAAGACTAAACTGGAAAAGGTTCAAAGGTTTGCCACCAGACTAGTACCCGAGCTGAGAGGTATGAGCTACGAGGAGAGACTACGGGGAATTAAACCTCACTTCGCTGGAAGACAGAAGAGTTAGAGGGGACATGATCACCACATTCAAGATTCTGAAGGGAATTGATAGGGTAAAGACAGGCTATTTAACACAAGGGGCACACGCACAAGGGGACACAGGTGGAAACTGAGTGCCCAAATGAGCCACATGGATGTTAGAAAGAACTTTTTTAGTGTCAGAGTGGTTGACAAATGGAATGCATTAGGAAGTGATGTGGTGGAGGCTGACTCCATACACAGTTTCATGTGTAGATATGACAGAGCCCAATAGGCTCAGGAATCTGTACACCTGTTGATTGACGGTTGAGAGGCGGGACCAAAGAGCCAGAGCTCAACCCCCGCAAACACAACTAGGTGAGTACACATACAGACATTAATATAGCTGTTTCTCTTACCCTTTATATATTTCTGAAGATGTTTCTTCAATTTTTAGCTGGTAGAAGGCATTACTCTGAATGGAAAAATACTCATAAGAAAATTAACAATGGTAATACAACTGTCATCAATTATATGTGCAACTCAAAAATGACTAATACAAACAAACCAATGCGTGTCTCAAAATAAGAACTTCCCATCACCCACCGCAGCTGCACCTCATGGCCCTTTAAAAGGCAGGAACGTGGTCAGATGCGGGCAGACTAACTCTACCCGCCCCATCACTGTCACCCACACTCCTCCACTAAGCTGACCCAATTTCTAAATCTGTGCATTTGGCGCCATCAGGTCGGTAACGTTGTCGGACTAAAGCTGCATTGGTCTCGCCAGCGTCACCTGTCACCCAGCTCACGCAGCTGCTCCTTCCTGTTCCTCAACAGTCGTAAACAGACCTGTCTATCCGTCTCTAATGTTGCGTTCTGATTGACGGTCTGGTCAAGTACGTTATTAGACGTCGCTCGACGCAGTGTGACGTTAGTGGCAGCGAGCAGACCGCCTGGACTTCTAAGACGAGCCATCCTGGGAGCCGACATAACCCCAGCAAGCCATCGTGCAGGTTACGGTAGCCGGGAAAAAATGCAGACGTCTTGATGTATGTTAACATCATGGAAAATTTTAATGGAATTGCCCTATGTTATACTGCTGGCTTACAGCATCCACGAGGGACACCACACGTGGTGTCCCTCGTGTGGTGTCCCTGGTATGGGGTCCCTGGTATGGGGTCCCTGGTATGGGTTCCCTGGTATGGGTTCCCTGGTATGGGGTCCCTGGTATGGGTTCCCTGGTATGGTGTCCCTGGTATGGGATCCCTGGTATGGGGTCCCTCGTATGGGGTCCCTCGTATGGAGTCCCTCGTATGGAGTCCCTCGTATGGGGTCCCTGGTATGGGGTCCCTGGTATGGGGTCCCTGGTATGGGGTCCCTGGTATGGGGTCCCTCGTATGGGATCCCTCGTATGGGATCCCTCGTATGGAGTCCTTTGTATTTTCCAACAGATCTACAGTTTCCTTATTCCTCTGGTCTTATACCGTCCTTAGTGCGGGGATGAAGAGCACCTCCCCAAGTCACCTTCGCCACCAATCATTGCCCCAGGCAGCAGTAGCGAGGGTCTAGCAATTAGTGCACGACGGAACAGTCATCAGCATCTTACAACTATATAATAACTAGTTTGGCAGCGACATGAGGAGCGCTGAGTGGTGATGTGTCGGCCACACACCACCTTGACACGGAAGGTGGTGGGCAGTTAACGCCCGAGTGTATACCTGGAGAGGGTTCTGGGAGGTCTTCTACTCCCCGAGCCCGGCCTGAGACCGGGCTCGACTTGTGATAACTTGGTTCAACAGGTTGTAGTTTGGAGCGGCCTAGATTGCATCAGCTATAACCACCACCAATGTGATCCACACATTCCCTCCCTCCTGCTGTGTACCATGGGGGGTGGGGGAGATATCGCATGTTGGTCTAGACCTTTTACTCTGGAAAGTCGAACAACTGGTCAATAACACGGATTTCCTTGACACGTCCCACACGGCGGAACACAGCGCAAGAATTCTTAAATATTATATTGACAGGAACTCTAAACTTCCCACATTATACTCACAAGAGGAATTTGATGGATATAAGAAAGGTGATATGCGCTAAAGCTTATGCTGTAAACACGATCTGTGAACAAAGAGAGAACAAATTCTACTATGGGGGAAGTATTGCCTTGGGCCTGGTCTTGGAGCTCGGGGGATCATTTCTCATTACCACACTGAATAATCCATCGCTCTATAGCATCCTTTTATGGTCCAGGGTAAATACATCCCTCATTTTATGGGACGAAGGATCTTTGTCAGGCGCCATTATAGGGGAGATCTGCCACACGCCATTACCAAGATAATTTCAGTAAATCATAATAGAGGCAGTAGATGGCTCCCCTGGAAACACAAACCGAAACTGTCTCTATTTTCCGCTTGTTACAACTTGTAATAAACGTGTTACATGTTGGCTTAACGTGTTTATGACGTATTAGAACGTTGTTACAACGTGCTATATTGGTTGTTATAACTGGTTAGGAGGTGTTAAAACTTGTCCGAACGTTGTACCAACGTCGTAGTTTCGGTGTGTGTTTGTCGGGTGTGGTGTGTGATCACACACCACAGTACGGTGTGTGTGTGTACTCGCCTAGTTGTACTTGCGGGAGTTGACCTTCAGTTCTTTGGTCCTGCCTCTCAACTATCAATCTGCCATTCTTGGATGTACTAATAACAAAAACAGGAGCATCTCTAAGCACCCGCGTATTTACTAAGCCTACAAACATAGGGTTATGCCTAGACGATAGGAGTGAGTGCCCCCAAAGATACCAAGCCTGTGTTCTCAAAGCTTATATTCGTCAAGCCCTTACCCACTACTCTGAATGATACCTGGTTGATGGGGTTCTGGGAGTTCTTCTACTCCCCAAGACCGGCCCGAGGCCAGGCTTGACTTGTGAGAGTTTAGGAATGGAGCAACGTGAGTAGCGAGTATGAAAGAACGACTCAGGTGTTGGTGAACAATGGATATAGCAACACAAAAATGAACACGACGACACCTGGGGCGATGGTACAATCCTGAACCAAGATCAGAAACCACAACACCTCCATTAAAATTCTATTACAAATCAACCATGCACAGTGAACATAAAAAAGAAGAAATAATAATGAAATAAATAATCCGTAAAGGAGTAAAAAGCATAACTCCTAACTAAAACAAACCTACTCATATTCTATAAAACAAAGAAGACTACCGACCGCCTTATTAAAAACAGCCTGAAACCGACGGAGAACCCTTTACAGCAGTCAAACGTGGTATACATGTACACTTGGCCTCACGAAGGTGTAGCCTTCAAACTTAGTACATAGGTATGATGTCGACCAAGCTGACGAGGCGTTTGACCTGTCATCTTCAATCCGGCGCCCCCAGAAATCACATGAGACAAACCCATGACATCACCCTAACAAGAGAAATGTTGAATAAAAACACTTGTACAATAGACAAGTGTAAAAAAGTGTATTTACAAGTGTAAATAAAACCCAAGATGTAAAAAGTTTACAAATTCTTGAAGCAATCCACATAAAAATAGAACAACCTACCATGAATACCCAAATTAAGGAACTATTCACTCTACCCACCATGAGAGTAAGAACAAGACGGGAACATGAAGATGCCACCATAGAAGACACTGCTTAACATGCCACGCCCACTTAACCTGATTAATTTTTGTTTGTGCTTCGTACCCTTTTTTTCGACTTATTCTTCACCCGTTTACGCCTTACTCTTCACCTGCACCTGACCTCCCTAATAGTATACATCTAATATGCCCTGTACTGTCCCATGACACATTATGAAAGTGCTGGCGTTGCTCTATGCACGGACAGTGAACAGGCATATTGGAGACTGTGAGGACTAGTATCATCAACCCAAGCTGAGCTGTTTGCCATACAACAGGCATTCGCATATATGATTGCACAAAACACTCAAAATGCAATCATACACACACACTCAAAAGCTGCACTTCAAATATTAGGACAAAAAAAAAAAAACAGTGGAAGGACAACGTGGAAATAATTGCCACCATTTTGTATCTTGGAGCAGTCGCTAAAGACAAAGGACTCAACATAACCCTAAACTGGATCCCATCCCATGTTGGAATCCCATTAAATGAGAAAGCCAATGAAATTGGTAAATTGGCAACTCGTCATCCAGTGATTCATAAAACAATTCAACCCAGCCTAGAGAACATAAAAAAAACATCATCACCAAAAAAACTCTCACTCCTCAACAAAGCCCATCTGCACCAGAGAGTAGCAGAAGGTTCGCCATCTGCAATATGGTATCTTCAGGCCAAAAAAATTAGAAAGGTTAAATGTCCCAAAAGGAATCCACAGGGAAATAGCAGTTAGCTTATATAGACTACGTCTAGGTTACAGATGCAACTGGGAGACTGGTGAACCCCGACAGAGAGAGTGCATCTACTGCTAAACTGTCACAGAAAAGCCACGACTTCACTATCTTCTGGAATGTGAAGCAACCAACGACCTTAGAAGAGCTTTACGAGTCCCCGAATCTTAAAGTGGCCACCCTGAAGCCATCAACACTCCCACTATTCTGGTCAAAAAAAGGTGTCCAGCAGCTGGACACCCTCATAAAGACTGTCAAGCAGTATCCTCCCCTGCGATAGCAGCCTGACGATTAAATGAGACCTCAGAACACTGAATAGATTTACTGAACAAAAAATTGTATCACTTACGGGCTATTCATGCCCGTGCCACATTTTGGGTGGTTTAATCTTTATCAATCAATCAATTACTGTCTCATCACTTGAGACTGAACCATGTAGGTTCGAAACGTTGTGTAAATTTATAATTAGTGTAATACATTCTACAGTTAATTCTTTCTTTTTCTTCACCTCGAACAAAGATGACTTTTGGAAAAATCCTCTTCCAATTAAACCAAGATGCAAGAGAACTAGTCGGAGTGATAGAAGCCCTAAACAAGATAATAATGCATACAGAATATGCAGTTATATTCAGTGAAACATATTAAAGCTCCATTAAACGATTTTTATTAAAGCGTTGAGAACCCTTAAAATGCCTTTGTATTTTGCAGAAAAGTTCTCTTAAGACTAGTGCACAGCTGCAGCCTCCAGACGTTCATCTGCAAATGTTGAGTGCCCGAGTCGCGTCACGTGGCGTGCTGTCTTTTGTGGTGCAATCTGATGTGCTCAGGGACCCGCGAGGGGGAGGGACGCCACCTGCACAATTGACATTATTGGAGGTCTTTACGGTTGAGAAGCCGAGCAGCGGCCCTGCTAGTCACCAAGCTCAGTGCCCTGCCACACTGGTCAACTCTCAGTCATCAATATCAGTGCCCTAATGCAATGGTCATCCACTGTCAGTCATCAATATCAGTGCCCTATTGCAATGGTCAACAACATTCAATTTTAATAATAAAAGGATAGACTGGGAGATAATAAACAGGGAACTTACAAACATTCCATGGGGAACTGTTCTAAATAATACAAGTCCTACAGAAGGAATAGAAAAACTTACTTCAGAAGCGTATCAAGTCTGTCTGAAACATGTTCCTTTGAGGAAAGCCAGAAAGAGATCTAACGTAGAAAGAGAACGCAGACGACACTATAAACGCAGGAAAAAAATAACGGAACTGCTTATGCAGACACGAATTTCCCGTCAAAGAAGGAATAATTTAAATAGGGAGATTGAAGAAATCGAGCGGAAATTGAAACACTCATATGAAACTGAAGAAAGGCAGTTAGAACAGAAAGCAATTCAGGAAATAAAGAAAAATCCAAAATATTTCTTCTCATATGCGAAATCAAAAGCAAAAACCACTGCCAGTATTGGACCTATTCGTACAAGTGAAGGTTCATACACGGAGGATGACAAAGAAATTAGTGAAATCCTAAAAAAGCAGTATGAGGACATGTTTAGCACTCCAATAAACAACATGAAGGTGGAAGATCCAGACAATTTCTTTATGCGGGATATTCAAACCCCGGCAAATATAACTGATATAAACACGAGCGCACTAAATTTTGAAAAAGAAATTGAAAACATGCCCATGCACTCGGCCCCAGGTCCAGACTCATGGAATTCAATATTTATAAAGAAATGCAAAGTGCCGGTAGCACAGGCACTCAGTATAGTGTGGAGGAAGAGCTTGGACACGGGGAGATACCAGATGCACTTAAAGTAGCAGACATAGCCCCTCTACACAAGGGAGGGAGCAAAGCATTGGCAAAAAATTATAGACCAGTTGCACTAACATCGCACATCATAAAAGTATTTGAGAGAGTGATTAGGAGTCAGGTCACCAATTTCATGGAGACCAATGACCTTCATAACCCAGGCCAACATGGATTTCGAGCGGGAAGATCGTGCCTCTCACAGCTACTTGAGCACTACGACAAAGTCACTGAGGCATTAGAAGAGAAACAGAATGCTGATGTGATATACACGGACTTCGCAAAGGCCTTCGATAAATGTGACCATGGCGTGATAGCACACAAAATGAAGTCAATGGGAATAACCGGTAAAGTAGGACGCTGGATACTCAGTTTTCTGTCAAACAGGACTCAGCGAGTAACTGTCAACCATATAAAATCTAGTCCAAGTGCAGTGAAAAGCTCTGTACCTCAGGGTACAGTCCTTGCACCACTGCTTTTCCTTATTCTCATATCAGATATAGACAAAAATACAAGTCACAGCTTCGTATCATCCTTTGCAGATGACACAAAAATCAGTATGAAAATTACCTCGGCTGAGGACATTGAAAAACTTCAAGCTGATATTAATAAAGTTTTCGACTGGGCATCAGAAAATAACATGATGTTTAACAGTGATAAATTCCAGGTACTCAGGTACGGTAAAAATGAGGACCTTAAACATAATACAGAGTACAAAACACAATCAAATGTACCCATAGTAGGAAAACAGCATGTAAAGGATTTGGGAATAATAATGTCTGACGACCTAACGTTTAAGGAGCATAACCAAGCAAATATTGCGACAGCCAGAAAAATGATAGGATGGATTACGAGAACTTTCAAATCCAGGGATCCCATCACAATGGTTGTACTCTTCAAGGCACTGGTGTTGTCCCGTCTTGAGTACTGCTCAGTACTCACTTCCCCCTTCAAAGCAGGAGAGATTGCTGAAATAGAGGGAATACAGAGAACATATACGGCACGCATAGACGCAATAAAGCACCTAAATTATTGGGATCGTCTCAAAGCCCTCCAAATGTACTCACTAGAAAGAAGACGAGAGAGATATCAAATAATATACACCTGGAAGATACTGGAGGGCCAAGTACCAAATCTACACAGTAAAATAACAACGTACTGGAGTGAACGACATGGAAGAAAATGTAGAATAGAACCAATGAAGAGCAGAGGTGCCATAGGCACAATCAGAGAACACTGTATAAACATCAGAGGTCCGCGGTTGTTCAACGTCCTCCCAGCAAGCATAAGAAATATTGCCGGAACAACCGTGGACATTTTCAAGAGGAAACTAGATTTATTCCTCCAAGGAGTGCCGGACCAACCGGGCTGTGGTGGGTATGTGGGCCTGCGGGCCGCTCCAAGCAACAGCCTGGTGGACCAAACTCTCACAAGTCGAGCCTGGCCTCGGGCCGGGCTTGGGGAGTAGAAGAACTCCCAGAACCCCATCAACCAGGTATCAACCAACCAGGTAACTCCATACTGAAGCGAACATAAGAGTCATCAATACTTACACTCCACGTAAGTAAAACAGAAACAAGAAATAAGTAACACTCAGTGGGACAGAGGCTTATGAACAGTGCAGGAATATCCCTAAAACAAAAAATGCCAGACCAACCAGGTTGTAGTGGATGCAGCAGGCGGAGTAGAACCCCCGAAAACCTCTCCAGGTATGCTGCCAACCATCAATATGGGAGCCCCGCCACAATGGCTATATCAACTCCCAGAGGTCGATCTCAGCGCCCAACCACACCGGTCGTCAAGCTCCCAGTTATCAATATTAATGCCCCCGACACAGTGGTACTGCCACAGAGAGGTGTTTCATCACACTATATGCGAGTTGACTGTATCATACAGTAATCATACCGCTGCTCTACCGCTTCATACAAACACATTATCCAGAGCCACATACCCAAGGAATATTATATACTGTACAGTGTAGTTTAGGTATGCTCACAAGTCAAGCCTGGTCTGCGGGCCGCTCCAAGCAACAGCCTGGTGGACCAAGCTCTGACAAGTCAAGCCTGGCCTCAGGCCCCTCCAAGCAACAGCCTGGTGGACAAAGCTCTCACAAGTTAAGCCTGGCCTCGGGCCGGGCTTGAGAAGTAGAAGAACTCCCAGAACCCCATCAAGCAGGTGTACACGCCTATAATTAGCAAAATCACTTTTATCAGTATCCATTAAACATCGTTCAGTGGCAGACACAGCCGCGCTCGCCCGCGCGCGCCTTCACCATGAGATACAGCCCAGACAACCTTGAAAAAGAGTAAAACTGCCCAAAGAGAACCTTATCCATCACCATCAAGATGACCCGTCTTGATAGCCAGACGAGACGCAACACACAACAAAGAAAGAGAGTGCAACCAGCATGAGTACAAGCAACGGGGTCAGTGTTCCCAGGGGCGGGCCAGGGCCATGCTGGGTGGGCCAGGGTCATGCTGGGCGGGCCAGGGCCATGCTGGGTGGGCCAGGGCCATGCTGGGTGGGCCAGGGCCATGCTGGGTGAGCCAGGGCCATGCTGGGTGGGCCAGGACCATGCTGGGTGGGCCAGGACCATGCTGGGTGGGCCAGGGCCATCCTGGGTGGGCCAGGGCCATGGTAGGTGGGCCAGGACCATGCTGGGCGGGCCAGGACCATGCTGGGCGGGCCAGGGGCATGCTGGGTGGCCCCCGAGCCCCACCCGTGCATGTCCGTCAACATGCAGCCACACTACACGAAGCGTCATGGCCAACATAAGGTATCCACAGTCATATGGCAGCACACCAGCGTCCTCACGCTACTGCCTTATGAATTACGCGCCAACCATTGGGTAATGTCAGGGGGCTCAACGATAACTTAAATTACGAAGAGTTAAAGGGATGATTGATGGATGGTATGATTGAGTGTACTAACCTATTTGTGCTTGCGGGGGCTGAGCTTTGTCTCATTGGTCCCGCCTCTCAACTGTCAATCAACAGGTGTACAGGTTCCTGAGCCAATTGGGCTCTATCATATCTACACTTGAAGCTGTGTATGGAGTCAGCCTCCACCACATCACTGCAATTCTTTCTAATATCTCTGTGGCTCATTTGGGCACTCAATTTCCACCTGAATCCCCTAGTGCGTGTGCCCCTTGTGTTAAATAGCCTGTCTTTATCTGCCCCTGTCAATTCCTCTGAGAATCTTGTACGTGTTGATCATGTCCCCCTAACTCTGTCTTCCAGCGACGTGAGGTTTAATTCCCGTAGTCCCTCCTCGTTGGTCATACCTCTCAGCCCGGGTACTAGTCTGGTGGCAAACCTTTGAACCTTTACTGAAGCTGCATACTCCATGATTGGTCTGACATATGTGGTATACAAAGTTCTGAATGATTCATTACACAAGTGTCTAAATGCCGTTCTTATGTTAGCCAACCTGGCATATGCTGCTGATGTTATCCTCTTGATATGGGCTTCAGGGGACAGGTCTGGCGTGATATCAACCCCCAGGTCTTTCTCTCTCTCTGACTCTTGAAGAATTTCATCTCCCAAATGATACCGTGTAACTAGCCTCTGCTCCCTACACCTATCTTCATTACATTACATTTGCTTATGTTAAACTCTAAAAACCATTTATAGCCTCAAACAGTCCTCGTATGTTTTAATCCTTCTCATAATTTTGGCATCATCAACAAACATTGAGAGGAAACATTGTGAGTGTGTGTGTACTGACCTAGTTGTGCGTGTGGGGATTGAGCTCTGGCTCTTTGGTTCCGCCTCTCAACCGCCAATCAACTGGTGTATAGATTCCTGAGCCTATTGGGCTCTATCATATCTACACTTGAAACTGTATATGGAGTCAAACCTCCACCACATCACTTCCTAGTGCATTCCATTTGTTAACTACTTTGACACTAAAAAAAAAATCTTTCTAACGTCTCTGTGGCTCATCTGGGTACTAAGTTTCCACCTGTGTCCCCTTGTTCGTGTACCACCCGTGCTAAATAGTTTGCCTTTGTCCACCCTGCCAATTCCCCTGAGAATTTCGTAGGTGTTTATATCATGTCCCCTCCCTACTCTTTCTGCTTTCCAGAGACGTGAGGTTCAGCTTCCTTACGCCTTTCCTCGTAGCTCATACCTCTCAGTTCCGTGTGTGTGTGAGAGAGGGACCGGAGAGGGGGGGGGGATGGTGCATGATGGGGAGCAGGTCAAGCTGGAGGAAGAGACCGGGCCAGGCAGCAACAAAGAGTGCTGGTGAACCAGGCCAGCGGTGCAGCCAAGACCCCAACACCACAATCAATACCAAGATTACACAGGGCAGTTCAGGCCTCGGGGGAGCCTTAACACACACACGACACCACACACACACACACACACACACACACACACAACACACACACCCACACTGCGGGAGATAAATATCCACAAATTTTGTAAACTTTTTAATTGAGGGATGCTAAGGCACAGATTCTCAAGAATAATATGTGAAATGAAAGCCGCAGCTAAACCTACAATAACATTCTATTGTAGTCTAGCAATAGCTAGACTACACCTACAATACACCGTAAACTACAAATAACACCTAAAATACAATAACAGCTAAACTAAACATGTCAGGTAAACTACGAACGCGACAGCTAAACGAAAGACACGAAGTTCTAAACTACAAGTGAAATCCAAATTAAGGTGCTTACGAAGGAACCATGATAGTTATATTTAATTCCCCCGTGGCGCAGTGGTAAAACACTCGCCTGGCGAATCGCGAGCGCTGTGGCCTGGGTTCGTATCCTGAGGATACGAACCTGGGTTCGCATCTTTCCTCAATCTTTTGACTGGCTTTGGTTACATTTATTAAACGGTTTACAAGCATGAAAACTTCCCAATCAACTGTTGTTATCGTTATAACAGCCTCCTGGTGCTTCGGGGCTCATTAACTGTTTAATAATTGTAAACAAAATCGCCAAAGATTGAGAAAAGATGTTACTAGATGTACTTACAAGCTCGTACTGCTTCGTGAATCTGGCCCCCTGGCCGGGCGCCAATTCTTAACTGACGCTTTCTGTTCACCCGCAGTTGAATGGGCACCTGGTTGTTAAACGATTTGGCGAGTCGTATTCCGGGGAAAAATTAGGATTAAGAGACCTGCCTAAAAAGCTATGCGAGCTGGTGGCTGGTACACGAACGTAAAAACTTCCGTACAACTCCTGTAACAGGCATATAACAATAATAATAAGTAGTAGTAGTGGCGACGGCAGGAGGAGGAGAGGATTTTAGGAGGGTGGGGGGGGGGTTGTTGGTTGGTTGGTTGGTTGATTGGCGGCGGCGGCTGCGGTGGTGGTGGTGGCGGTGGTGGTGGTGGTGTGGTGGGTGGTAGTAGTAGTAGTAGTAGTAGTAGTGGTGTGGTAGTAGTGGTTGGTGGTAGTAGTGGTGGTGTAGTAGTGGTAGTAGTAGTAGTAGTGGATAGTAGTAGTAGTAGTGGTGGTGGTAGTAGTGGTGGTGGTGGAGGTAGTAGTAGTGGTGGTAGTAGTGGTGGTAGTAGTAGTAGTGGTGGTAGTAGTAGTGGTGGTAGTAGTAGTGGTGGTAGTAGTAGTAGGCATCCATCAGTCATCGGGCAAATATGGCTACAAATACATGAAAGCACACAAACAAAAAATTGATAACTTATCAGAGAAAACGTTAGCATGAAAGAAGGCAAACTTTTATTGAGATCTTTACTGACAAAATGAGGAGACAATGAACAAATCCACAAGGGCCGTGATGAGGGTTCGAACCTACGTCCGAGAGGATCCCAGACGCGCCTTAATCGACTGTGCTACGACATGGTAAAAGAATTACAACCGGGAGTACGACTGACCTCACACGCATCCTGCAGTCTCTCCGAGACATAAACCAGGGTTTTACACGATTCACAAGGGTTTTACCCTTGTGAATGTGTTCATTTGATGCATCACACTATTGTGATTTGTGTGTGTAATGAGGAGACAACTTTGCCTAATCAGAGTAATTCAATGCAGTGAGGATGGTGCTAATATTCACTGCAACACCGGACAGAAGACCATGAGACTGAATGGTTTACCCCGTGGGCAGCGGCCCGCTGGTGGAGCTTACTGGTAAACACACACCTTAACCACGTGACTATATTGTGTACACACACACACAATGATATTACAATGACGTGAGATATTTATGAGTACATTCTCGGAGGAGAATGGTGGGGTCGCACCAGTGTCTCATGCCCCTGGGAGACGCACTCTGAGCTGTGACATGCTAAACGTAATACAAAAATAATTTTCCATTTTGCATGTTATTATCATCTTAACTCCTGTGGGTTGAGATTGCGCTCTACCATTTTTAGATATTTTAGTTTGCGTTGATAGGGAATTAGGTATGCTTAGGGGTGCCTTCTCGCCATGCCCTGTGGCTGGGGGGATTGGTGCCCTGAAGCTACATAAACACCCTATCCTCCCTGCTCCGTAGTGGCAAGGAAAGTTAGGGGACAAATATTACACAGCCTGAAGTCCGCTCGAACCCACTGGGAATTTGGAGGCAACGAGCTGGTATCCAATCCAATTTGTACATGTAACCTGCATACACCATGACGTGATAGATATGGCAGAGGGTTGCATTGGGATGTAAATCCCATGGTATGGTAGTGCAGAATGCAACATATCCTGAGAAACACCCTGGCCCCCGCAACACAATGCACCATTAAAACCCAAGCGTCGAGTGACATGACACGCATGTTACGAGTATTACATCTTTATTGACCAATAAAGATATTAATAATAACAACACCGTACAACTGATACCTGCTTGATGGGGTTCTGGGAGTTCTTCTACTCCCCAAGCCCGGCCCGAGGCCAGGCTCGACTTGTGAGAGTTTGGTCTACCAGGCTGTTGTTTGGATCGGCCCGCAGGCCCACATACTCACCACAGCCCGGCTGATCCGGAACTTCTCTTAGAGAACAGTCCAGTTTTCTCTTGAAGATGTCCACGGTTACTCCGGCAATATTTCTTATAGTCGCTGGGAGGACGTTGAACAACCGTGGACCTCTGATGTTTATACAGTGTTCTCTGATTGTGCCTATGCCTATGATGCCTAGTTTAACTAACTGAATAAATAATTCTTGCAGCGAGGAAGGTGCAACAACACAGAGTGCGGTCACAGTGTGCAACATTCCCTAATAATGAAAACTGGTAATATTTACTGGCCCGACCACAGTGTACAAGCCAGGTGGGAACTACACTCCGCGGCCTCCCACCTTCCATCATATATAACCTCCGCTGAGCGTACAAGAACGATGGGTGTGTGTGTGACGGGAATATCCCGCCTGCTCTCACACAACACTGTAAGCCTGCCACGCTGGGAATGGCCGGGCCATAGTAAATTGACGCAAGACACAACGGGGGACATGATTGCTGCTGGACTGCAAATAGAAACGGTGGTCTTTAAACATTTAAATCCAACAACAACACGACCGAGAAATTAATTTTAAAATTAATTAGACTAACATTAAGAAATTAAAATTAACTAAATTTAACTAAGTTAAATTAACTTAACTAAATTAACTAAAAAATCTGCATCATTTAATGCAGACTATTAAGGTGAATGGTTCACTATCTCGACTATTCATTACAGTTGATAATATGCTGTTAACAAATGGGTTTAACTAACTGGACATATTCATAAATGTACATGTTTACATTTATATAAATTCAAAACTTGAATACATAAAACGGGTTCATATTTTTAATTGACTTAGTTTTACAATATTTCTGATACGGTAATATTTCTGATAAGGTTACACTAATCATTTGAAATATAAATTATGCATTATACAATAAAGAACATTTATTGTATAGTGTACTGTATATGTGTACTTATATCACATGCTGCTGAGTGGATTTTTTTAATATATTAACGACACTGATACATTATAAAATCGGCCACATAATATAAATAATTTTAAAGCATAAAACCAGCTTGACACATTCAGTGTCGGGAGATTTCTGACTAAAACAAAATACCTAATTACAGATGTTTGTAAATCTTGTGCATTTTACATCCACAGACTGAGGGACCTGTGTACTAAACAGTACACACAGTCCTAGTGAGGTGTGTACTAATCAGATGTGTGTCCTAGTGAGGTGTGTGTCCTAGTGAGGTGTGTGTCCTAGTGAGGTGTGTGTACTAGTGAGGTGTGTGTACTAGTGAGGTGTGTGTACTAGTGAGGTGTGTGTACTAGTGAGGTGTGTGTACTAGTGAGGTGTGTGTACTAGTGAGGTGTGTACTAGTGAGGTCGACTGTCTGCACTAGTCAGCCAAGCTGTTGAAGGATGCAGGAGAGGCCGAGCGTTGCTGCTGCTGCAGATCAACGATGATTTGAAGGAAACCGCAAAGATGTTCTTGAGAAGGGACGCTAGAGGTAAAGGTCATGTGACTTTGAGCCTCGACTAGGTAGGGCAATTTAATTATCAGCAGAAAGCGCCAAACCAATCACTTGGACCGTTGGAGCTCGAACGCCGATCTGCAAGAATTGGCAGATCTGCAACGGCCTTGCAGATCTGCCGATCTGCAAGGCCGTTGCTATACCGACCTGTCCAAGTGGTTTAGAGTGGAGCGCCGACAAGGAACACCTCTGGAGATTGATGTGGTGGTGTGTTCATCTCCCAGGAGTTGCCTCACCACGAGAACAGCCTCCCAGATATAGATACCTGCTTGATGGGGTTCTGGAAGTTCTTCTACTCCCCAAGCCCGGCCCGAGGCCAGGCTCGGGGAGTAAAAGACCTGACCATCCGGGTGGGAGCCGGTCGGCCGAGCGGACAGCACTCGGGACTTGTGATCCTGTGGTCCCGGGTTCGATCCCGGGCGCCGGCGAGAAAAAATGGGCAGAGTTTCTTTCACCCTATGCCCCTGTTACCTAGCAGTAAAATAGGTACCTGGGTGTTAGTCAGCTGTCACGGGCTGCTTCCTGGGGGTGGAGGCCTGGTCAAGGACCGGGCCGCGGGGACACTAAAGCCCCGAAAAAAAATAGTAAAACAGACAAACAGACCATAGACCTGACCAAATGTAAACTGTTTCAACAAAATTATTCGCACACTCTCCGTCACTGAGTGATGGAGTGCGAAAAGATACGTGAATTCAGAGACAATTCTATAACCAATGTTCCAGAGATGTGTTAGTATTTCATTCAAAATGAGCTGCTACCAGAAATCTTAGCCAAATATCCCCAGTTTGCTATCTGTAGGTAGTAACTGAGTGATTGTAACCTATCCACCGCTGCCCACTGGATGGGGGCGGTGTGCAGGACAAACATATCAATTGTGACACTAGCTCTCCACATATGTCAGTTGCTTAATTTAGAAACTACTTATGGTCGGTCTCGAGCCCATTGTTGATGTGAAGATGTGTATTGAATTTTTTAACTAGCTCATCAAGATTGTAACTCGCTTAGCTAAATGAATTGTGGGGTTCAGTCCCTGAGCCCATTATGTGCCTCTGTAACCCTTTCCACTACCGCCCACAAGATGGGTATGGGGTGCATAATAAATGAACTAACGTAAAACTAACTAAGCCTCCCATCCGTTAACATGCCTGTTGACCTGTCGACCGTACGAGAGTGAGAACGGAAGACAATATGATTGAGCATCCTCGTATTCTTGAGCCAAGGATAAATTACGGCAATATGAATACAAACTTAAAATATTGTGAACACGCCCAAAGGAGGAGACAGACACGGAATCAGTAGGTGACAGGAGTGGACGGGATAAACTTAAGACAAACAACTATACAGCCACATCTTCATACAACTTCAAATTACCAGCCGGAGGAAGGAGCCAATCACAATTTAACAAGAGGCCAATTATAATCTGGACAAGCAGCACTTGCAATCCATCTAGCCACTCCCCTCTCTTATCACTTCCTTTCTTTCACCTTCTCTCCCCTCTCAGACTCTCTGTGTCTCCCATTACTCTACTCTCACCCTTCACACCCTTTTAATTTAGCAATCTTCCACTACTCTTGTTTCGGTCCTTTCACTACTCTCGTAATATTCATCACATCTCTCCTCTCCTTCCATCGTTCATGTCTCACTGCAACCCTTGACTGTCCTTCTCCTTTAACTTGGTTGACTACAGGGCATGGTAAGAAGAGAAGGGAAGGGAGAAGAAAGGAAAAGAGCAGCGACAGGTAGAGAGGGGAGGGGAAAGGAGGGAAGAGAAGGGAGGACGGAAATCGGTAAATTGGATTTTAGATTACCTTTTTTTATTAATATTTTCTACCACAGACGTGGCCATACAGAGTAAGGCGTGAAGGAGGGAGGGTAAGGTCTAATGCTCCCGTACATTGTGCAACTGTATTTAGTGATGCTGATTGGTATTGGACTAGTTACTCCATGTCCCGATTGGAGCAGGAGATTGGCTGTCGCAACGCGTCTTCCCAATAGAGCGTCGTCGCATTTTGACGCATACTTTACATATAAGCCCAAAAACTGTCGTACAGTATTAGAAAAAATGGAAGCGGCTCACGAAATTGACGTACTGTCCCGTTTTCAGTGTTGGGTCCTCTGGTCGGTTAGGACTTAAGTACGACAGTTTCTTGACGTCGGGACACCTTAGGAGGAGGGGCTGGTGTTCATGGCACACTAGACCGATGTTGGCGGCCTGTTATAGAGGGGCCCATATTGGCGGCCTGTTATAGAGGGGCCCATATTGGCGGCCTGTTATAGAGGGACCCATATTGGCGGCCTGTTATAGAGGGACCCATATTGGCGGCCTGTTATAGAGGGACCCATATTGGCGGCCTATTATAGATGGACCCATATTGGCGGCCTGTTGTAGAGGGGCCCATATTGGCGGCCTGTTGTAGTGGGACCCATATTGGCGGCTTGTTATAGAAGGGCCCATATTGGCGGCCTGTTATAGAGGGGCCCATATTGGCGGCCTGTTATAGAAGGGCCCATATTGGCGGCTTGTTATAGAAGGGCCCATATTGGCGGCCTGTTATAGAGGGGCCCATATTGGCGGCCTGTTATAGAAGGGCCCATGTTGGCGGCTTGTTATAGAGGGGGGTTACCTTACCTTGAGGTGGTTTCGGGGCTCAACGACCCGGCGGCCCGGTCGTCGACCAGGCCTAGTCGTTGCTGGACTGGTCAACCATTCTGTTGGACGCGGCGGCTCGCAGTCTGACGTATGAATCACAGTCTGGTTGATCAGGTATCCTTTGGAGGTGTTTATCCCGTTCTCTCTTGAACACTGTGAGGGGTCGGCCAGTTATGTCCCTTATGTGTAGTGGAAGCGTGTTGAACAGTCTCGGGCTTCTGATGTTGATAGAGTTTTCTCTCAGAGTACCTGTTGCACCTCTGCTCTTCAACGGGGGTATTCTGCACATCCTGCCATGCCTTCTGGTCTCATGTGATGTTATTTCTATGTGTAGTTTTGGGACCAGCCCCTCTAATATTTTCCATGTGTAAATTATTATGTATCTCTCCCGCCTGAGCTCAAGAGAATACAGATTTAAGCTCTTTAGTCGGTCCCAATAGTTTAGATGTTTTACTGAGCTTCTAGCAGTAAAGGACCTCTGCACGCTCTCTAGGTCAGCAATTTCTCCAGCTTTGAAAGGGGCTGTCATTGTGCAGCAGTACTCCACTCTAGAGAGCACTAGCGTATTGAAAAGTATGATCATCGGTATAGCATCTCTAGTGTGAAAGGGGGCCCCACATTGGCGGCCTGATATAGAGGGGGGCCCACATTGGCGGCCTGACATAGAGGGGGGCCCACATTGGCGGCCTGATATAGAGGGGGGCCCACATTGGCGGCCTGATATAGAGGGGGCCCACATTGGCGGCCTGACATAGAGGGGGCCCACATTGGCGGCCTGACATAGAGGGGCCCACATTGGCGGCCTGATATAGAGGGGGGCCCCACATTGGCGGCCTGACATAGAGGGGCCCACATTGGCGGCCTGATATAGAGGGGGGCCCCACATTGGCGGCCTGACATAGAGGGGCCCACATTGGCGGCCTGATATAGAGGGGGGCCCCACATTGGCGGCGTAAATAAGAGAACAAAAGTAGCATGACTTGCTTTGACTCGTTTTCTCTCTCTCTCTCTCTCTCTCTTTTTTTACTTTCAAATTGTTACTTTTCTGATTTTATTGATCTTAGACTTTATATTTTCTCGTGTGTAAATTAGATTTAGGGAAAGCCGCCACGCAGGGTCTTCAGGGATGTCGCTCAGGACTTCGGGTCCTGGGAAATCAGGTTTGTGACTGCGCCGTTTGAACTTTGTTTCAGTGGGAGGCTTCGCTGACGAGTAGGGTCTTGATTTACCCCTGGAACAGGCGACGATGACTAGCGGGCTGCGTCTGTCTGGGCAACCCGTTCTCGCAAATTTAATAAGTCAATATTGACTTATTAAATATGTGCGTAGGTGACATACTTAACATAATAGATACCCATAAAAAGATTCATAGAAAACACCGACCTTACCTAACCTTGTTAGTATCTTAAGATAAGCATCTTATTGCTTCGTAATTACAATTATTACCTAACCTATAATAGGTATAGATTAAGTAATAATTGTAATTACGAAGCAATAAGATGCTTATCTTAAGATACTAACAAGGTTAGGTAAGGTCGGTGTTTTCTATGAATCTTTTAAGGGTATCTTATATGTTTAGTATATCACCTATGCACGTAGTTAATAAGTCAATATTGACTTTACGAATTTGCGAGAACGGGTTGGTCTGGGATATGGATCCCTTCCACTGTGAAGAGTTGGCGTTTGTAGAGGAAACGTTGTTATTGCGTCATAGTTTAATAGAGCTAGCGCAGGTGATCTTGGCTTTAAGTGGTTGATGTTGACATGTGCTCCGTACCAGAGGCCCTTGTTTTAAACTATCTGCTGTAGTCTTCTCATGTTGGTCTGATTTGTAAGCGCCAGTGGAGAGTATGGACCGGTTATATGGACCCGATTGATGATTATTTCTGACTCCCTTTCCTCACTACGATCAATAAACAGTTTGCAATCATGTAATAACGTGCTTGTCTTGGAAGTTGGACGTAGATATATAAGAATACTTAGTATGGACCCGAGTCCACCCGAGTCCAGGTCTGGTTGTCATTTTAGAGTAGGAGCAGATATATGTGGCGAGGATGCTGGTTTTATTATATACAGGCGCAATACTCTCTCTTTGTCGTTTTAATGTCATCAGCTTCTGTGTTGCTGCTGGCGACCCTTCTCACTTCAACACTGTTGCCGACCTTCTCAGGTGCGGTGTGTTGTGTGTACCTAGTACTGTTGCCGCCTCACACTCCTCCAGTAACCCCCAGCACGGCTCTAGCTCCCCTCCCCTCACCGCCCTGGTACTTACCAACCTTCATCCAGTATTTCTAGCGTCGTGTCCTGTCTTCGCCTTCGTTTCCCACCGTCTCTTTTGCCCTTCTTTCCTCTCCCCACCCATTTATCTTCAAGTCCCATCACACCACCGTCTTCATCCCTTCCGCCACCCATTCCACACCGTCTTTACGCATCCCGTCACTCTTGGCTCCAGCGTGTAACCCCACACGCCTTTCCCAGCCAATCCTCCCTCTCGCTCACGCCTAGTACTGCTCTCTTCTACCCAAGCCACACAGCGACATTGGCTCTTAATATATCAACACCTGCACACGCCTCGTTGTGTGTGTGTGTGTGTGTGTGTGTGTGTGTGTGTGTGTGTGTGTGTGTGTGTGTGTGTGTGTGTGTGTGTGTGTGCGCGCGCGCGCGCAGGTGTTGCATCTCCACCTCAAGTTCACCTGCCACAGGACCTCAAGCAACTCGACTTTTCACAGAATTTAAAGAGAGTTGGAAGACGCCTAAAAAAATATGAAAAAAAATGAAAATGAAGAAGAAATGAAAGGAACTGAGTGTAGGAGGGAAAAGTATAGCTAAATGAATGAGGATGGTGATGGGGAGAAACTGAAAAAAAAGAGCTGAGAATGAGTGACAAAGAGTGGATAGGTAGGGAAGGGGAAGAGAAGGGAAGGGAAGGGGGGAGAACACACACCCTCGGATGACCAAGGCAGTAAAGTTAGCAGGAAGGAAGGAGATATATAAAAAGCAAACACTGTTACAGTCCCATTCCACAACATGGACAATAGATTCAATGTTTGGAGAGGGAGAGGCACGGCGAGGAGAGAGAAGGCCTGGAGAGGAGAGGAGAGATGGCAAGAATATGTACGGAGAAGAGAGTGATATGGAGAGGATAGACTTGGAGATGAAAGTCATTGAACCCAACTACTGATAATAGAAAAGCGGACCTTATGAGCAAACGTTAGACCTAACAACAAGTATACACACACACACACACACACACCGAGGGGGGCCTCGTAGCCTGGTGGATAGCGCGCAGGACTCGTAATTCTGTGGCGCGGGTTCGATTCCCGCACGAGGCAGAAACAAATGGGCAAAGTTTCTTTCACCCTAAGTGCCCCTGTTACCTAGCAGTAAATAGGTACCTGGGAGTTAGTCAGCTGTCACGGGCTGCTTCCTGGTGTGTGTGTGTGTGTGTGTGTGGTGTGGGGGAAAAAAAAAGTAGTTAGTAGTTAGTTAGTAAACAGTTGATTGACAGTTGAGAGGCGGGCCGAAAGAGCAAAGCTCAACCCCCGCAAAAACACAACTAGTAAACAAACAAACAAACAAACAAACAAACACACACACACAGAGAGAGAGAGAGAGAGAGAGAGAGAGAGAGAGAGAGAGAGAGAGAGAGAGAGAGAGAGAGAGAGAGACCTGGGGGTTCATATCACGCCAGACCTATCCCCTGAAGCTCATATCAAGAGGATAACATCAGTGGCATATGCAAGGTTGGCTAACATAAGAACGGCCTTTAGAAACTTGTGTAAGGAATCATTCAGAACATTATATACCACATATGTCAGACTAATCCTGGAGTATGCGACTCCAGCATGGAGTCCATATCTAGTCAAGCATAAGATTAACTGGAAAAGGTTCAATGGTTTGCCACCAGTTTCAAATGTAGATATGATAGAGCCCAATAGGCTCAGGAACCTGCACACCAGTTGATTGACAGTTGAGAGGCGGGACCAATGAGCCAGAGCTCAACCCCCGCAAGCACAACTAGGTGCAACACATACACGACATAAGGTCGTGGCATTCTACCCGCGCATATTACATGCACCTTCCTAAAGGGGGTGAGGGAAAGCATGCCGCGGCACAATTAAAGACGACATCGTTACAAATTCAAAATCTAAGTAGTAGTAGTAGTAGAAGTAACACAAGAAGACTGCTCTTTGTTTTTGTATTAGGCCATTTAGCTGCATGGACCGTTGGGGTCTACACGCGGTACGTCTCCCTTGAGGCCATCTTGGTGTAGCCTCCGACAAGTTGCTGATGCCTCGTGGCTGATACTCTGATCAACCTGACTGTTGGTCGCTGCTGCTTGCAGTCAGACATGGGAGTCACATTCTGATTAGATACCCTTTGGAGGTGTTATAAACTTCCTTCTTGAACACAGCTTCATGTCTGTTAGTAATGGTCTTTATGTTCACTGTGTTGAATAGCCTTGGGCCCCTTAATATTTACCGAGTTATCTCTTAGTTCACTTATTGTAGTTCTTCATATAGTGAGGTTAATATTATGCATTTTGCCAGGTCTCATTGCTACGAGACTTTCCAAGCAGCAATCGATTTCCATCACCTGGTTTGGAAATGATGAGGATTTGCATCTAGTTATTTGGACAGTATATAAGTACAACAACACAATTACATATTTACACTGTGACTGTCAGCACTTCCACCACATATGTGGTGTTAAGCAGTTCAGAACGGATGAGTATGTGTAATGTAGAGGCCGGCCCCTCCATGCTGCCTGCTTTTCAGGTCACGTCTAAAAGGATTGTATTCTTCCTACTCATATTTCACCGGCATAGAATTTGTGTTGGTAGCCGTGAAGGCTACCAACACAAATTTTACCTTGAAGAGGAGGCCAGATACAGCACGAGAACGAATTAACACTACACACGACTTCATAGTGGTCCAGGACTGACCCAAACGTTGTCGTTTCTTCATCTTATGGAAATGGAGGAAACAGAAAATTCTATGTTTTTTCAGTTATTGAAAACTAAAAGAACCATAGCTGGAGCCCACGCTGACCAATAATATATATATATATATATATATATATATATATATATATATATATATATATATATATATATATATATATATATATATACACGTTGTTAAAAATGACTGAAAAGGTAAGATTAATAATTCTAACACGAATTTTCTCAATATTTCTTATGATTCTTTTCACTGTCGATGGTAATTGAAAAATCAGTTCTCCAAAATTCATTTTTATTTCTAGTCTGACGCGACGCTTGAACGCGTTTTGTAGTAACTTATTACATTTTCAAAATATACTAATGTTGTACCTAGTAGCCAGAATGCAATACTTGGCCTACTATGCAAGGCCTGATTTGCTTAATAAGCCAAGTTTTCCTGAATTCAAACATTTTTCGATTTTTTTCTTATTAAATGATAAAGCTATCTATTTCATTATGTATGAGTTAAATTCTTTTAATTTGCGCTAAAACTAATATAGATATATGACCGAACTTAACCAACCCTACCTAACCTAACCTATCTTAACCTAACCTAAACTACCATAACTAAGTCAATAATTTATGTTCATAACAGAATATAACAATATTTCAAATAAACTAATTGGAAACAATATTTTGAAAATAAAGAAAATCACTCGGCCTATTAGGCAAATCGGGCCTTGCATAGTAGGCCGAGAAGTGCGTTCTGGCTACTAGGTATGACACTATTATATATATATATATATATATATATATATATATATATATATATATATATATATATATATATATATATATATATATATATATAAATAGTGTGTGTGTGTGTATAATACACACACACACGAGTAGGGTGCACAGCAGGCTTTCCGGGAAGGAGCCCCCCCCCCCCCCGTCATCAGTCATCTGGCGACGGAAGGCCCAAGAGAAAAAGCTAAGACAACGCCCATCATGATGTTGTACATAACTTTGGTGCCAACGCCCACCCTGCCACACAGCTGAGCCTCCTCCTGCCACCCTCCCACCACCAGCATCCACTAGGGATGGCCCTGGGTGAAAACTACCAGTCATCCATATGGGGAGCGGTCAAATCTTGTGCACATGTTTCGGCACAGCACGTTTTATAATTGTTAAACCCGCATACAGTACATTGTTTGGTTAGGCTGTGTTTGGGTGGGGTGGGTTGATGAGTCGGGTTGGGTTAATATGATTAGGTAGGTTGGCAAACTATGTTACTGACTGCCCATTTATTAAACCCTTCAGATCTGCCGGTATGAGGTACCTGGAGCTTTGCAATCACTTTATTACCTCTCTTGTTCTTAAGGATACCCTCTTAATGAGCCCAAAACCTGACAGTGCTGGTTTCTGATCACATGACCATGTATGACTAACCATCCTGTGTGATGGGGATTTTTAGCATCACTCCCCTTCATGTCGTCTAGGGTAGCTGCACAATATCCATGAATATTGGTATTCAGGGATATCGATGAATATCCCTGAATACAAAATATTCATGTTCTTCAATATCGGGTCATGTTCCTTCAATTTTCATTTTTATTCCAGTAGGAAAACAGTTTCAGCTGCTTTAATATAGTTCTGAAGTTCATTGCCCATAATTTTAGGACCAGTCTTGGAGGAAGCCTCTTTTCACTCTCTTCGTTTTTTGCTTTTTCAGGAGGAAATTCATGTTGGTACTTTATGGTAAGTTACGAAGTCGTAACTTAAAGAATATTAGGATACCTGATCAGCCAGGCTGTGTCAGGCTGCGAGCAGCCGCGTCCAACAGCCTGGTTGACCAGTCCAGCAGCGAGGAGGCCTGGTCGACGACCGGGCCGCGGGGTCGCTAAGTCCCGAAATCACTTCAAGGTAATGGTCTAGTGATTAGTCACTGCTAGGTAAGCATTTGTTGAACAAATGTTGTATATAGCATTTTGGAAAGTGTTCTAATATTCGCCAGCTTAGAATAAGCTGATGTAAATATATCTGTGTATTCCTCCGAAGATGGGTTTGATGCTGTGTCTAATCCCAGAGTTATTCCTTCCAACAGCCCTGATGAGTTCCTCCAGTTTCCTTCGGTATTGTTCCTCTCGCCTCTCTTGTCAACCTTGTACATCACTCACCTCCAGGAACACCACATACCGAGCCCTTCCATGTCCTGTTACTCTGCAGGTGTTCTCCAAGCATCTCCACCTGTGTTACACATGATTGTCAAGTGGTATTACTGTAGCCGAGTGTCAAGTGTATGTACGGCTGCCTGTATCATACTGGTAATGCGTGAGATCATTCAGGAAGCTGCCAGTGATGCGGAACAATGATATAGAACTTAGCTGTTGAGAATCATGACAGTCTTTGTGAAGACTGTCATAGTCTTCACAAACAAGAGAATCTGTGAGAATCATAGTCTTTGTGAAGTGCAATTCCCGAAGTGGTTAACACCAAAACTGCGAGAGTGAGGTGCGCGCCCACAACTGACGTGCGTGATCCAATGGGATTATAGGGATTTGTGTGACAAATCAAAACTCAGGGAAGCCTCATGGTGGGGCGGCCGAGGGCAAGGAGTCGTGTGGTACGTGGCGGGTAGCGGAAGTGCGCGCCAAGCTCCACCTGTGACCTATTAGTGGTGACAACCGTTTGAATTCAGCCCATTCGCTTGTTCCGCCACTACGTAAACAATCCAACCTCCTAACTAAACCACAAACGTACGAGCCCAAGCGACCCACCTAACCTTATGTGTCCGATCAATACAAAATGTAGATATTCGCGAGCCGTTACTTTTCAAAGTAGGTTACATTTGTAACGTTGGTTACCATAACGTGCACAACCATCCATCAGTTGAGAGGACAGGGGTTGCTGCACCCACTTACACAGCCAAAACAGTCCCTTCGAAGGATTGGTGATGTATTTAAGAGGCCACAAGACTGTGGGGCAGGGGTGGAGCACAGCTCCTGCGCCAGGTAAGTCCTCTACGGACTCACCATAGCCCGTGCTACTTGCCCCGCTCTTGTGCCAGGTAAGTTACGGGCTCACCATAGCCCGTGCTACTTGGAACTTGTTCCGAGTAGAATCTATAACAACAACAACATGTGGGCGAGTGGAACTTCCCAGCACCCAAGGAATATGGTGAATGTCTACTTTAGTCTAGCAAATCATCCTGGGGAAATCAAACCAATCATGGAAATGGTTGAGAATAAGTCTCTCAAGTGTCACGTAATACTAACAGAGATTCCACCAGGTGAGCGAAAATTAGCATCTAAATACTAATCACGGGTGAACTAATAGCAAGAATTCGTCTTGGATACAAATATCCATGGAGATTCGGAATGGAAACAAGAGTTGAACAGAGGAGTTGCAGAATCTGTGGTGAGAGTGATAGACACCACCTTGACCACTACCTTAGAGTGTGTGGACTATTTAATTATTCTTATCTAAGAATAATTAAAAATGTGTATAGAATAATAAGCCACATATTGTTAAGTTAGGAAAACACTATTTGTCAATATAGATACTATTCTTAAAGAGATGACCCCATTTTGAACCAGCAAGATAACGTAAGAGTTAAGGGTTGACAAATGTTAATCTTCTTGTCTGATAAGCTGTTCACTTAAGACAGTTAAGCAAGTCCCAGCTGTGTCTGGGTACAAGTGACAGGATGAACAACCCAGCGGGTTTTCTTCCTATTGGGGAGTGTTGTGCATGCTGCTATGGCGGTGTGTCCACTCACAGGACGAGTGGCGCTGCCCAATAAACTCGCCCCCCCCTAAGAGGCAAAAATTAAAAAAAAAATTAGGTGAGCAATGTCCACAAACTTCTGCTCAAACAAGTCCGCGAAACTGTAACATAGTTTAAATTTCTTCGATGAAAAAATTGAGTGAGAATTTGTAAACTCATCATTTGACGAGTTTACAAAATACTTGAGCATATTAAATAGACCTTAGTTCTGATGCCATCGTGATTTGACTCATGCAACAGGCTGCCTCTAGGAATATTAAATAACGTAAATAATGGATGATGACAAATGGTTGACAGTTTCAGTAAATACCCGTACTATATAACAACTTATAAAGCGGCAGAGTTAAATAATGATATCTATATACCACTTCATGGGTATATGAGGACATGGAGCCGGGATATGAGGACATGGAGCCGGGATATGAGGACATGGAGCCGGGATATGAGGACATGGAGCCGGGATATGAGGACATGGAGCCGGGATATGAGGACATGGAGCCGGGATATGAGGACAAGGAACCGAGATATGAAGGCATGGAACCAGGATACGAGGGCAAGGAACCGGAATATGAGGACAATGAGCCGGTATACGAGGACATGGACCCGGGATATCAGGACCGAGTGACGGAACGCTGCCCAACCACTTGGAAAATTGGGAAGAAGCGAGATCTCCGCTTTACTGACAGTTCGGAGAAATGCGTACCCGGAGCATACCTGAAGTGTTTCGCGAGTTCTTCTACTCCCGACTTGTGATAACTTGGTCCACCAGGCTGTTGCTTGGAGCGGCCCGCAGGCACAGGGCATATTTGCCCAGCGGGTAAAACTCATGTCTTTGGTTCACCACCAGGCGAATATGTATATTGTATTTACATGCACAAGATCATGTGTGTTACCTACAATCCCCTTGGATCTCACTTTCAAAAATGTATGATGACAAATATTATAATTGATTTTACACAACATATCTTTCTAAACTTTGTCATGCGCCGGTATATATGGTAATTGGATAGGTAGGTACAGATATAGGCAAAAAATACGCCACAGCTTCGTGCCATCCTTTTCAGAGGGTTAAACAAGCAGCGTGAAAATTACTTGTATAGAAGTCACTGAAAAACTACAAGTACTTATCAGAAGGCACCAAGCCGGGGAGACTGTGCAGCACCACCAAAGGTGCAGGATATTCAAAAGGCGCTAAATATCACCAAGGATGCCAAGATGAGAACAAAAGCACATAAGGCAAGCGATATCAAAGGTATTTATAATAATAATAATAATAATAATAATAATAATAATAATAATAATAATAATAATAATGTTTATTCAGGTAAAAGTGTATACAAAATGAGTTAAAAACAGAATGTTGGATTTCTAAATAGAACTATTAAATATAATATCTAAAGCCATTAGTACGCACTACGTTACGACCAAGATTGATTCACCAAGGATGATTAATTGATGGTTGATGAAGATTAAGCCACCACATTAGGTGGCACGGGCATGAGTATCCCGGAGGTGGTAAATGTTTGGAGTGAATGTGATCTTTGGTTGTGTAACATCTTGAAGTGTGTCTGGGCCTCTGTTGGCCCACCAAGGATTCTATCTAGGGACAACTGATGGACAATCGTGGAGTAAGACACGCGTCCTGGAAATCAGGACAAGCCGATATCAATAAAGTCTTCCATTGGGCAACGGAAAATAACGTGGTTTAACAGTGACAAATTCCATCTACTTAGATCTGGTAGAAATGAACTTAATAGCAGGGTACAAGACACACACTCACACCGACTCATGAAGAAAAACTTGTAAAGGATCTGGGAACTGTCATATCTGACTTAAAATTTAGTGAGCACTCTGCACTATGTGGGCATGCGGGCATGCAGACCCACATATCCAGACCCTACGGGTATTGTTGCACTCTAACAGCCTCATTCAGAGCCGGAGAAGTTGCTGATCTGGAGAACTTGCAAAGATCCTTTACCGCTAAAATTAACCCTATAAGTCATCTTAATTATTGGGACCGATTAAAAGTACTAAATCTGTATTCTCTAGAGCACAGGCGGGAGAGATATACATAATAATCTACACCTGGAAGATATTAGAGGGGCTGGTCCCAAACCTGCACACAGAAATAACATCACATGAGACCAGAAGGCATGGCAGGATGTGCAGAATACCCCCGTTGAAAAGCAGAGGTGCAACAGGTACTCTGAGAGAGAACTCTATCAACATCAGAGGCCCGAGACTGTTCAACACGCTTCCACTACACATAAGGGGCATAACTGGCCGACCCCTCTCAGTGTTCAAGAGAGACCTGGATAAGCACCTCCAAAGGATACCTGATCAACCAGACTGTGATTCATACGCCAGGCTACGAGCAGCAGCGTCCAACAGCTTGGTTAACCAGACGACCAACTGGGAGACCTGGTTGGAGACCGGGCCGTGGGGGCCTTTGATCCCCGGAACCACCACAAGGTAGCCACGAGGTAGGTAGCGGGTCGCTTTAAAAACAAGCCTGTTCGACCAAGACATTACAAGTGAAGCCTGGCTCCAGGCGGGGCTGGAGAGTAGAACTACTGCCACAGTCCAATCCAAGTATACTGGAGGACAGGTAACCAACTACCAATTACCACAACTAACAACCACCCACCAGCACCCGCCACACGAGACAATAAACAACCTGAGCAAAATAAAGAGTGTGAAGAAACCCACCAGGGAGAGTTTGACGCCGTCTCCTCCACACTGAAGCATTTATACCTTTGATAACGTCACTGTCGGTGGTGGGTGGCGTCCTGTCGGTGGTGGGGCCGTCCTGCCGGTGGTGGGGGCGTCCTGTCGGTGGTGGGGCCGTCCTGCCGGTGGTGGGGGCGTCCTGTCGGTGGTGGGGCCGTCCTGCCGGTGGTGGGGGGCGTCCTGCCGGTGGTGGGGGGCGTCCTGCCGGTGGTGGGGGGCGTCCTGCCGGTGGTGGGGGGCGTCCTGCCGGTGGTGGGGGGCGTCCTGCCGGTGGTGGGGGGCGTCCTGCCGGTGGTGGGGGCGTCCTGCCGGTGGTGGGGGGCGTCCTGCCGGTGGTGGGGCCGTCCTGCCGGTGGTGGGGACGTCCTGCCGGTGGTGGGGGCGTCCTGCCGGTGGTGGGGGCGTCCTGTCGGTGGTGGGGGCGTCCTGTCGGTGGTGGGGGCGTCCTGTCGGTGGTGGGGCCGTCCTGTCGGTGGTGGGGCCGTCCTGTCGGTGGTGGGGCCGTCCTGTCGGTGGTGGGGCCGTCCTGTCGGTGGTGGGGCCGTCCTGTCGGTGGTGGGGGCGTCCTGTCGGTGGTGGGACCGTCCTGTCGGTGGTGGGGGGCGTCCTGTCGGTGGTGGGGGCGTCCTGTCGGTGGTGGGGCCGTCCTGCCGGTGGTGGGGGGCGTCCTGTCGGTGGTTGGGCCGTCCTGTCGGTGGTGGGGCCGTCCTGCCGGTGGGGGGGGGGGCGTCGTCGGTGGTGGGGACGTCCTGCCGGTGGTGGGGGCGTCCTGTCGGTGGTGGGGCCGTCCTGTCGGTGGTGGGGGGCGTCCTGTCGGTGGTGGGGGCGTCCTGTCGGTGGTGGGGGCGTCCTGCCGGTGGTGGGGGCGTCCTGTCGGTGGTGGGGGCGTCCTGCCGGTGCTGGGGGGCGTCCTGTCGGTGGTGGGGGGCGTCCTGTCGGTGGTGGGGGGCGTCCTGTCGGTGGTGGGGGCGTCCTGCCGGTGGTGGGGGGCGTCCTGCCGGTGGTGGGGGGCGTCCTGCCGGTGGTGGGGGGCGTCCTGCCGGTGGTGGGGGGCGTCCTGCCGGTGGTGGGGGGCGTCCTGCCGGTGGTGGGGGGCGTCCTGCCGGTGGAGGGCCGTCCTACCGGTGGTGGGGGGCGTCCTGTCGGTGGTGGGGGGCGTCCTGTCGGTGGTGGGGGGCGTCCTGTCGGTGGTGGGGGGCGTCCTGTCGGTGCTGGGGGGCGTCCTGTCGGTGCTGGGGACGACCTGCCGGTGCTGGGGACGACCTGCCGGTGCTGGGGACGACCTGCTGGTGCTGGGGACGACCTGCCGGTGCTGGGGACGACCTGCCGGCGCTGGGGACGACCTGCTGGTGCTGGGGACGACCTGTTGGTGCTGGGGACGACCTGCTGGTGCTGGGGACGACCTGCTGGTGCTGGGGACGACCTGCCGGTGCTGGGGACGACCTGCTGGTGCTGGGGACGACCTGCCGGTGCTGGGGACGACCTGCCGGCGCTGGGGACGACCTGCTGGTGCTGGGGACGACCTGCCGGTGCTGGGGACGACCTGCCGGTGCTGGGGACGACCTGCCGGCGCTGGGGACGACCTGCTGGTGCTGGGGACGACCTGCCGGTGCTGGGGACGACCTGCTGGTGCTGGGGACGACCTGCTGGTGCTGGGGACGACCTGCCGGTGCTGGGGACGACCTGCTGGTGCTGGGGACGACCTGCCGGTGCTGGGGACGACCTGCCGGTGCTGGGGACGACCTGCCGGTGCTGGGGACGACGTGCCGGTGCTGGGGACGACCTGCCGGTGCTGGGGACGACCTGCCGGTGCTGGGGACGACCTGCCGGTGCTGGGGACGACTTGCCGGTGCTGGGGACGACCTGCCGGTGCTGGGGACGACCTGCCGGTGCTGGGGACGACCTGCTCAACACGCGCCAAAGACTCACCACTCGTGATTTGTGTTTTAGAAATTAATTGCTATAATCGTTATACGATAATAACAATTATAATTTAAGCACTTGGCTCTTTAATAGTAATTCAGTAATAAACTATAAAACCTTAGATATACTCTACTAAACTGAACAGCTAAAGCTTGGCGAAAGAACCAAGTAAAATTCAACTTCACAACTGACCTTGGCAATATCCGGAAAGTTGGGATGGGTTCACCAGCAAGAGAGACGTTGTGTGAGGGAGAGTGGAAGGTGACACGACCTGGGAATGAAGCAGGGAGAAGGAGGGGAGGGGGATGGGGAGGGAGGGAGGGAGGGAGGGAGGGAGGGAGGGAGGGAGGGAGGGAGGGAGGGAGGGAGAGAGGGGGAGAGAGAGAGAGAGAGAGAGAGAGAGAGAGAGAGAGAGAGAGAGAGAGAGAGAGAGAGAGAGAGAGAGAGAGAGAGAGAGAGAGAGGAGAGAGAGAGAGAGAGAGTGTGTGTGTGTGTGTGTGTGTGTGTGTGTGTGTGTGTGTGTGTGTGTGTGTGTGTGTGTGTGTGTGTGTGTGTGTGTGTGTGCGCGTGCGTGTGCGTGTGCGCGCGCGCGCGGGGGGGGGGGGGGGCTGACAGACTATCAAGGAACCTCAGCTGAGGGTGTCCTGTCCCTGAGGAACAAGTGGTGGGTACCGACTGCAAGAGGGCAGGTGAAAAGGTTAGGACACCTATTCTGTTGCCCTTTGAGCCTAGAACTCGGGAAGAAAGACAAGCAGGACACCCCAACTGGGATTCCTCTTGTAACTGAGGACTGGGGACACGGCAGTGAGTAACCCAGACGTCCCTTCTGATTCCCCCTTCAAGTACCCCTCAGGGGGGGGGGGGGGGAGACATACACCACAGAAACTCTCTCATTTCCCTCCTCTTATCTCGCCCCTCCACTCCTCCCCTACCCCTACCTACCGTCCCTCTACCCTCCCATCCTCACTCACCTGCGCTCCTCACAGCCTCCCCATCTCCCTCCAGCTCCACCCTCACTCCTGCACTTCCACATGGATTTTTTTGTTTTTAGTTTATTTTGTGCCACAGACGTGGCCACACGAGCCTCCTACCCCCCCCCCCCCAACGTTGAACATGACAAGAAAACACTCGCTCACCAACTTCACACTTCGCAGAATTGTTATTACTTTGGCATGGTGATTATTATTATTATTATTATTATTATTATTATTATTATTATTATTATTATTAGTAGTAGTAGTAGTAGTAGTAGTGGTAGTAGTAGTAATAATAATATCTTCTCACAGACATAATGACAGGATACAAATCCATACTTGTGCATTTGTGAAATTTATGTAAGGAATTTACACCATGTCTTTCGCTCTGTCCTGAGTGCTTGATCAAGGAGGTCTGGGTGTGTGATTAGGACAAAACGTACATCTAAACGTCTAATCTAGATTAGACGTTGAGACGTAAGTCTCGTCCTGATCACACACTAAGACCTTGATCAAACACTCAGGAGAGAGCGAAAGACATGGTGTAAATTCCTTACATAAATTTCACAAATGCGCAACTGTGTTTTTTTCCTACATACTATTATTACTATTATTATTATTATTATTATTATTATTAATCTGAAAACAACGACCTTTATGGAAGAAATATCCCAAACTTCAGCGAATAGCCATTTCATGACGCCCATAATTAGGGAGGAGCCTGACAACCCCGACCCAGCACATAATTTGTCCGTAGTGAGGCAGTTGTGAATGTTGCCGTGACACCTGAGGCCAGGCAGCCCACACCTGAGGCCAGGCTGCCCACACCTGAGGCCAGGCTGCCCACACCTGAGGCCAGGCAGCCCACACCTGAGGCCAGGCAGCCCACACCTGAGGCCAGGCAGCCCACACCTGAGGCCAGGCTGCCCACACCTGAGGCCAGGCTGCCCACACCTGAGGCCAGGCTGCCCACATCTGACTCCAGGCAGCCCACACCTGAGGCCAGGCTGCCCACACCTGAGGCCAGGCAGCCCACACCTGAGGCCAGGCAGCCCACACCTGAGGCCAGGCAGCCCACACCTGAGGCCAGGCAGCCCACACCTGAGGCCAGGCAGCCCACACCTGAGGCCAGGCTGCCCACACCTGAGGCCAGGCTGCCCACACCTGAGGCCAGGCAGCCCACACCTGAGGCCAGGCAGCCCACACCTGAGGCCAGGCTGCCCACACCTGAGGCCAGGCTGCCCACACCTGAGGCCAGGCAGCCCACACCTGAGGGCAGGCTGCCCACACCTGAGACCAGGCTGCCCCACACCTGAGGCCAGGCTGCCCACACCTGAGGCCAGGCAGCCCACACCTGAGGCCAGGCAGCCCACACCTGAGGCCAGGCAGCCCACACCTGAGGAACGAGTTCATCTTTCACCTTACGAACGTGTTCATCTTTCTTCAATCTTTGACGGCTTTGGTTACATTTATTAAACAGTTTACAAGCATGCAAACTTCCCTATCAACTGTTGTTATTGTTATAAACAGCCTCCTGGTGCTTCGGAGATCATTAACTATTTAAAAATTGTAAACAAAGCCGTCAAAGATTGAGGAAAAGATGTACAGGTTCGTAAGTGCTTGCGTAACTGCTTCGTGAATCTGGTCCCAGGCTGCCCACTAGGCACCCTTGGTACATGGGCGACTGTATTACTCTCATTTTCTAATTCTCATTAGTCTTGTGTCCGCAGACTTAATACATATATTGGCTTTTCTGGCCACTATATCTTCCTCTTTCCCTATATTGGAAGAGGAATTCCAATTCCAGAGGAAAAATCTTTGTGTTCTTTTCTGTTTTGTCATTACCATCATCTTTGTTAGTACCAATGTTTGGCTGTGGTGTTTCCAAGTGGTCTTGTGCCTGGTGTTGACTTTCTGTCCCTTCATTTGACCTTCATACCTCAGAGGTATGAAGGTCATACCTCTCGCATCATGAAGGTATGATGCGTCCGAAAAACGGACGCATCATGTTTTTATTGCCACCATTTGATGTGTGTTTGAGCTGTTCTAATCGTGGGTTTAAAGGATGGGTTGTCCAACCACCAGCCTCCACTGGCCAACTTCTCGATATGACTTGGAGGTTGTCTTCAATAACCTCCAGTGAATTAAGTAGTTACTAAGCTCCAGACGTCTCGTGCCTTCTGGTCTAAAGTTGAGAACTGGCCATTCACTAATATATTGTTGAGGAGCACCTTGTGGTTACCTTGTGATGGTTTCGGGGCTTAGCGTCCCCGCGGCCCGGTCATCGCCCAGGCCTGGTCGTTGCCGGACTGGTCAACCAGGCTGTTGGACGCGGCTGCTGGCAGCCCGACGTATGAATCACAGCCTGGTTGATCACGTATCATTACTTGATCATGCCTCAACTATTTATTATTATGTGCTGTTTTTTAGATCATCGAACTTTTCATCCTTATACACTGACTTCCCTCCGTCAACCCTCCAGCCTCCACACCCGCCCCCTCCAGCCTCCACACCCGCCCCCTCCAGCCTCCACACCCGCCCCCCTCCAGCCTCCACACCCGCCCCCCTCCAGCCTCCACACCCGCCCCCCTCCAGCCTCCACACCCGCCCCCCTCCAGCCCCCCACACCCGCCCCCTCCAGCCTCCACACCCGCCCCCTCCAGCCCCCACATCCGCCCCCTCCAGCCCCCCACACCCGCCCCCTCCAGCCTCCACACCCGCCCCCTCCAGCCCCCCACACCCGCCCCCTCCAGCCTCCACACCCGCCCTCTCCAGCCCCCACACCCGCCCCCTCCAGCCTCCACACCCGCCCCCTCCAGCCCCCCACACCCGCCCCCTCCAGCCTCCACACCCGCCACCTCCAGCCTCCACACCCGCCCCCTCCAGCCTCCACACCCGCCCCCTCCAGCCTCCACACCCGCCCCCTCCAGCCTCCACACCCGCCCCCTCCAGCCTCCACACCCGCCCCCTCCAGCCCCCCACACCCGCCCCCTCCAGCCCCCCACACCCGCCCCCTCCAGCCCCCCACACCCGCCCCCTCCAGCCTCCACACCCGCCCCCTCCAGCCTCCACACCCGCCCCCTCCAGCCTCCACACCCGCCCCCTCCAGCCCCCCACACCCGCCCCCTCCAGCCTCCACACCCGCCCCCTCCAGCCTCCACACCCGCCCCCTCCAGCCCCCCACACCCGCCCCCTCCAGCCCCCCACACCCGCCCCCTCCAGCCCCCACACCCGCCCCCTCCAGCCTCCACACCCGCCCCCTCCAGCCTCCACACCCGCCCCCTCCAGCCTCCACACCCGCCCCCTCCAGCCTCCACACCCGCCCCCTCCAGCCCCCCACACCCGCCCCCTCCAGCCCCCCACACCCGCCCCCTCCAGCCTCCACACCCGCCCCCTCCAGCCTCCACACCCGCCCCCTCCAGCTTCCACACCCTCCCCCTCCAGCCTCCACACCCTCCCCCTCCAGCCTCCACACCCGCCCCCCTCCAGCCTCCACACCCGCCCCCCTCCAGCCTCCACACCCGCCCCCTCCAGCCTCCACACTCGCCCTCTCCAGCCCCCACACCCGCCCCCTCCAGCCCCCCACACAAGCCCCCCTACAGCCCCCCACACCCGTCCCCACCAACGTGAGCCCCTCCGTCAACCACAACATCTTTTGTCAGACAACCTTTTTTGTGTGTGGGAGTAAACAAAATATAGAGGTGTAGGTGAAGAAGTTTAGTAAATGGGTTAAGAGTGTAGGAGTTATGGTAGCAAGCGGGTCGTCCGCCTTCACGTCACCATGTGTGTGTGTTTGGTGGCTAAGCTAAGCTTGCTCTCTTTTGCATGGAGCTCTTTGTAGGGTTCCTCACATATACTTCAAACATAGATGCATGTTTATAATGAATGCTGTGTAGCACTCACACACACACACACACACACACACACACACACACACACACACACACACACACACACTTTGGTGCTTAAGTACATGTTGTTATGATCTGTTTATTTGTTTTGTTTGGTTGGAAGGGGGATGGGGGGTTCTGTATTTCATCTTGTAATGATGTATTGTGGGGCTTGGTTTTCATCACGTAGATGGAAGGTTTTGGGCCACCAACAGTGGAGGTGGGTGGGGGGGTGGTCTCATTGTGTAGTAGTCTCGCTAGCACCGGGTCTTCTAACGTTTAGAACGTGTTCCACACCCTGGTGGCTTGGTGCTCTAGTCTGATGTTTAGTGGTTGTGTGTGGAGTGTCTGATCATATGGTGGGCTGAGTTTAGCTGCTGCTGATTGATGAGCAGTAAGCCACCCAAGAGAGGGGTTGGCTGCTGTTTTAACGCCTTATTTAACGGCCATAGTGCCCCCCCCCCTCGTCCCATCCTCCCCGGTAAAGCATCGTCCCCCCCCCACCACCATCAACCACCCCCTCCTCAGGGTCCTCCTCTCCGAGGGAAGATCGATACCTCAACGTCCAATGTGAATTTCGCACTCCTACATCTGGCTCCTCGTAAACTGGGAACTTACCTCTAACTTCCAGTTGTAATTAGTCCTTTCACAGGCCGCAAATCTGTATTTTTCCTTTGCCAGGCTGGATGAGGGAGAACTTTGACGAAGACTACAGTGGGAAGTGTCTGCACCTGCCATATTTACATGGCAGCATCCCACATAATAAACTATAGTGTAGTATCATACTTGGCAAAAAAACAATTTTTTTAATGGCAACCAATAGAGGGTTATCTTGAGATGATTGATTGATGATTAAGGGTAATTCAAATTTCCACACTAAGGGTAATTCAAGATTGATGACTAAGGGTAATTCAAATTTCCACACAACAAAAACAAAAGACAAAATGGAACAAAAACTAAAACTGAAACCGTACACAAAATGTATTCAAATTACACTATAGAGCGAAAGGAAAACGTAATTGGCCTTGGCTTAATTCATGGAGTCATGAGTCATGGAGCGTCGAGAGCTACCAACTGACCTCAGGCCGGGCGTGGGCAGTACAAGAAATATTGGAACCCACTCCAGGTATACTCTAGGTATACTCCAGGTATACTCCAGGTATATACAGCACACAAAGTGTGCACATCATCTTCCGTAAGCTGGACGCTGTTTGTTTGTTAAATTAAGCCAACACACTTCCACTTCACATAAGGGGCATAACTGGCCGACCCCTCTCAGTGTTCAAGAGAGAACTGGATAAGCATTTCCAAAGGATACCTGATCAACCAGGCTGTGATTCGTATGTCAGGCTGAGAACAGCCGCGTCTAACAGCCTGGTTGACCAGTCCAGCAACCAGGAGGCCTGGTCAACGACCGGGCCGCGGGGACGCTAAGCCCCGGAAGCACCTCACGGTAACCTCAAGGTAAGTCGTTCTCCGTGCCTAATTGAGAGAGCAACAGCCTGCTGGACCAAGTTATCACTTGTAAACCACGGCCATATGTCGGGCATGGTTAGTAGAATAACTCCTAAAACCTGGATACCTGGATCATAACTGGAGTGGGTTCTGGAAGTTATTCCACTCCCCAAACCCGACTTGAGGCCAGGCTTCTCTTGTGATAACTTGCTCCAACAGGCTGTTGCTAGGCGTGATCTGCATGCCCACCACAACCCGGTTGGTCCGGCAATTCTTACAGAAACGTGTCTATTATTTTCTTGTTCCTGCAATGTTTCATATGCTCTGGTATATTATATTATATATATATATATATATATATATATATATATATATATATATATATATATATATATATATATATATATTCAGCACTTCTTCACGTGGCGTCCAGGAGGAGGAAGTGTACAACAGCAGCACTTAGACAATCGAGGGTAGAAATAGCCTTAGCAACTCTATCCTTTTGAGATGCACTTTTTTTTTCTCAATAAACTTACTTGAACCGAGACAATAGTAGAGACTCGTAAGTGTGTTCATGGTGGGCACTTGAGCTCCACTTGAACGACCGTAGTTACATATCAGTGATTGCCTATCACGACCTACACAGCACAGTGTGAACACATCTAAGAGTAACTACATGTTTCCCGTTATGGTGGGAAAAATGCATACACGCAACAGCGGAACACTCACCTAGAAAAATATCAAGGACAAACACAAAAGCTAAAATATCAAGGACAAACACAGAAGCTAAAATATCAAGGACAAACACAAAAGCTCACAAAATGAGGATTAAAACAATAGAAATTAAACACGGACAAAAGCAAAATAAGTTGAATTATCAAGGACAAACACAAAGCCGACACGAAAATACACAAGACAAACATCACATACTGCCATGACCTCACCTTCCTCTGTGGCTGAACACACACCAACACGCCCCCGTCCCCGCATGTGTGCTCCCTGCTACACCCCCAGTATGGTGTACACCCCCACACCCTGCCGCAACACTACACCACCCTCCAACACCCTGCCGCAACACTACACCACCCTCCAACACCCTGCCGCAACACTACACCACCCTCCAACACCCTGCCGCAACACTACACCACCCTCCAACACCCTGCTGCAACACTACACCACCCTCCAACACCCTGCCACAACACTACACCACCCTCCAACACCCTGCCGCAACACTACACCACCCTCCAACACCCTGCCACAACACTACACCACCCTCCAACACCCTGCCGCAACACTACACCACCCTCCAACACCCTGCCACAACACTACACCACCCTCCAACACCCTGCCACAACACTACACCACCCTCCAACACCCTGCCACAACACTACACCACCCTCCAACACCCTGCCACAACACTACACCACCCTCCAACACCCTGCCGCAACACTACACCACCCTCCAACACCCTGCCGCAACACTACACCACCCTCCAACACCCTGCCACAACACTACACTACCCTCCAACACCCTGCCACAACACTACACCACCCTCCAACACCCTGCCACAACACTACACCACCCTCCAACACCCTGCTGCAACACTACACCACCCTCCAACACCCTGCCACAACACTACACCACCCTCCAACACCCTGCCACAACACTACACCACCCTCCAACACCCTGCTGCAACACTACACCACCCTCCAACACCCTGCCACAACACTACACCACCCTCCAACACCCTGCCGCAACACTACACCACCCTCCAACACCCTGCCACAACACTACACCACCCTCCAACACCCTGCCACAACACTACACCACCCTCCAACACCCTGCTGCAACACTACACCACCCTCCAACACCCTGCTGCAACACTACACCACCCTCCAACACCCTGCCACAACACTACACCACCCTCCAACACCCTGCCACAACACTACACCACCCTCCCACACCCTGCCACAACACTACACCACCCTCCAACACCCTGCTGCAACACTACACCACCCTCCAACACCCTGCCGCAACACTACACCACCCTCCAACACCCTGCTGCAACACTACACCACCCTCCAACACCCTGCCACAACACTACACCACCCTCCAACACCCTGCTGCAACACTACACCACCCTCCAACACCCTGCCACAACACTACACCACCCTCCAACACCCTGCTGCAACACTACACCACCCTCCAACACCCTGCCACAACACTACACCACCCTCCAACACCCTGCTGCAACACTACACCACCCTCCCACACCCTGCCACAACACTACACCCCCAGTATGGTGTACACCCCCACACCCTGCCGCAACACTACACCACCCTCCAACACCCTGCCACAACACTACACCACCCTCCAACACCCTGCCACAACACTACACCACCCTCCAACACCCTGCCACAACACTACACCACCCTCCAACACCCTGCTGCAACACTACACCACCCTCCAACACCCTGCCACAACACTACACCACCCTCCAACACCCTGCTGCAACACTACACCACCCTCCCACACCCCGCCACAACACTACACCACCCTCCCACACCCTGCCACAACACTACACCACCCTCCAACACCCTGCTGCAACACTACACCACCCTCCAACACCCTGCCACAACACTACACCACCCTCCCACACCCTGCTGCAACACTACACCACCCTCCCACACCCTGCCACAACACTACACCACCCTCCAACACCCTGCCACAACACTACACCACCCTCCAACACCCTGCTGCAACACTACACCACCCTCCAACACCCTGCCACAACACTACACCACCCTCCAACACCCTGCCACAACACTACACCACCCTCCAACACCCTGCTGCAACACTACACCACCCTCCCACACCCTGCCACAACACTACACCCCCAGTATGGTGTACACCCCCACACCCCGCCGCAACACTACACCACCCTCCAACACCCTGTCACAACACTACACCACCCTCCAACACCCTGCCACAACACTACACCACCCTCCAACACCCTGCCACAACACTACACCACCCTCCAACACCCTGCCACAACACTACACCACCCTCCAACACCCTGCCACAACACTACACCACCCTCCCACACCCCGCCACAACACTACACCACCCTCCCACACCCTGCCACAACACTACACCACCCTCCAACACCCTGCCACAACACTACACCACCCTCCAACACCCTGCTGCAACACTACACCACCCTCCAACACCCTGCCACAACACTACACCACCCTCCAACACCCTGCCACAACACTACACCACCCTCCCACACCCTGCCACAACACTACACCACCCTCCAACACCCTGCTGCAACACTACACCACCCTCCAACACCCTGCCACAACACTACACCACCCTCCCACACCCTGCTGCAACACTACACCACCCTCCCACACCCCGCCACAACACTACACCACCCTCCCACACCCTGCCACAACACTACACCACCCTCCAACACCCTGCTGCAACACTACACCACCCTCCAACACCCTGCCGCAACACTACACCACCCTCCCACACCCTGCCACAACACTACACCACCCTCCAACACCCTGCCACAACACTACACCACCCTCCAACACCCTGCCACAACACTACACCACCCTCCCACACCCTGCCACAACACTACACCACCCTCCAACACCCTGCTGCAACACTACACCACCCTCCAACACCCCGCCACAACACTACACCACCCTCCACACTCCTGGCATTGAACGCACATAGTAGTGACACCCAGAAAATAGTCAGTGATATACGAATGAATGTTTTAGCAGCTAAAGAAAACAAATTTGAAATTTAATTCCTTTGGATACCATCACATGTTGGCATCTCAAGGCAAAACACTGTTGACAAGCTTGCAAAGACAGCCTGTAGAAGCCCAGTGGAAGAAATTGGTGTTTCATTAGTAGTGACAAAGAGAATACTTAAAGAAATATCTAATGAAGATCTCACTGACCTAACGAATTCACAAAGACCTGAAAGTTGTAGCATTAAATATTATGATAGATATCGTGAGGAGACATTCACATATGGGACTAATAGAACAAGAACCCGGCAATGTGATGTTATAGTGGCCAGAATACGCCTGGGATATAGATGTATCTGGCAGCTTTCTCAAACCCCGAATGTCGAGTACACAATGTGTCAACTTTGTGAGAGAGAAAACATGCACTCTCTTGAACATTATATTGTAGAATGTCCCATACTGACTGACTTTCGCCCTCCTGCGCTAAGGTATGCTGAATTCTGTAACTACTATATGAATACTGGAACACTTGATTATATATTGAACTTGTACCCAAGATTTACTATGTAATAAATCTGTTATACAATGTACTGTACCTATACAATATGAAATACATCTGTTATACAATGTATGTACCTATAAATGTCAAGACGCTAGTGCTCTCTAGAGTGGAGTACTGCTGCACAATGACAGCCCCTTTCAAAGCTGGGGAATTGCTGACCTGGAGAGCGTGCAGAGATCCGTTACTGCTAGAATCCACTCAATAAAACATCTAAAATATTGGGACCGACTAAAGAGCCTAAATCTGTATTATCTTGAGCACAGTCGGGAGAGATATATAATACCTGCTAGATACCTGGTTGATGGGGTTCTGGGAGTTCTTCTACTCCCCAAGCAAGGCCCGAGGCCAGGCTTGACTTGTGAGAGTTTGGTCCACCAGGCTGTTGCTTGGAGCTGCCCGCAGGGCCACATACCCACCACAGCCCAGTTGGTCCTACACTCCTTGGAGGAAATTATCTAGTTTCCTCTTGAAGATGTCCACTGTTGTTCCGGCAATATTTCTTATGCTCGCTGGGAGGACGTTGAACAACCGTGGACCTCTGATGTTTATACAGTGTTCTCTGATTGTGCCTATGGCACCTCTGCTCTTCACTGGTTCTATTCTGCATTTTCTTCCATATCGTTCACTCCAGTACGTTGTTATTTTTACTGTGTAGATTTGGGACCTGGCCCTCCAGTATTTTCCACGTGTATATTATTTGATATCTCTCTCGTCTCCTTTCTAGTGAGTACATTTGTTGAACTTTGAGACGATCCCAATAATTTAGGTGCTTTATCGCGTCTATGCGTGCCGTATATGTTCTCTGTATTCTCTCTATTTCAGCAATCTCTCCTGCACTGAAGGGGGAAGTGAGTACTGAGCAGTACTCGAGACGGGACAACACCAGTGACTTGAAGAGTACAACCATCGTAATGGGATCCCTGGATTTGAAAGTTTTCGTAATCCATCCTCTCATTTTTCTGTCTGACGCAATATTTGCTTGGTTATGCTCCCTAAACGTTAGATCGTTGGACATCATTATTCCCAAATCCTTGACATGCTGTTTACCTATTATGGGCAGATTCGATTGTGTTTTGTACCCTGTATTATGTTTCAGATCCTCATTTTTGCCGTAACCGAGTACCTGGAATTTTTCGCTGTTAAACATCATGTTATTTTCTACTGCCCAATCGAAAACTTTGTTGATATCTGCTTGTAATTTTTCCATGTCTTCAGCAGAGGTAATTTTAATGCTGATTTTTGTGTCATCTGCAAAGGATGACACGAAGCTGTGACTTGTATTTTTATCTATATTTGATATGAGAATAAGGAACAGCAGTGGTGCAAGGACTGTACCTTGAGGTACAGAGCTTTTAACTGCGCTTGGACTTGATTTTATTTGATTGACTGTTACTCTTTGTGTTCTGTTCGACAGGAAATTGAGTATCCAGCGTCTTACTTTACCAATTATTCCCATTGACCTCATTTTGTGTGCAATCACTCCATGATCACATTTGTCGAACGCCTTTGCAAAGTCTGTGTATACTACATCTGTATTTTGCTTTTCTTCTAGAGCTTCTGTGATTTTGTCATAATGGTTGAGTAACTGTGACAGACAGGATCTTCCCGCACCCTGCCGCAACACTACACCACCACACCCTGCCACAACACTACACCACCACACCCTGCCGCAACACTACACCACCACACCCTGCCACAACACTACACCACCACACCCTGCCGCAACACTACACCACCACACCCTGCCGCAACACTACACAATATCTTCGCCGCTCCCACACATCATTATATACACCCCCACACTAGACACCATAACACACACAGTGTTCATCTCGTGCCCCCACACACGCTCGCCACCACACTTACACACGCTACACTCATCAAAGCGAAAAATACATCTGGTTGCGTGAAATGCAAATGGTCACTTGACTCGGGAAAGCAAAACTCAATCCCCGAACGTCTGAACTTCAAAAGACAGGAATTAATCGAAAAAGGGTCGGAATGTGGGGTATGCCACTGAAACATATTTTCATTGCAAGATTGGGATAAAAATGGAGCTTGATTACAATTTCCAATAACTTTTAAATAATTAAATCATTATCTCTTGAAATTTGGGGGGAGGAATGTGTGTTGGGGTAAGGATAACAGGATGCGGGCGTATGTGCAACGAATGTGTGTGTGTGTGTGTGTGTGTGTGTGTGTGTGTGTGTGTGTGTGTGTGTGTGTGTGTGTGTGTGTGTGTGTGTGTGTGTGTGTGTGTACTCACCTATTTGTACTCACCTATTTGTGCTTGCGGGGGTTGAGCTTTGGCTCTTTGGTCCCGCCTCTCAACTGTCAATCAACTGGTGTACAGATTCCTGAGCCCACTGGGCTCTATCATATCTACATTTAAAACTGTGTATGGAGTCAGCCTCCACCACATCACTGCCTAATGCATTCCATCCGTTAACTACTCTGACACTGAAAAAGTTCCTTCTAACGTCTCTGTGGCTCATGTGGGTACTCAGTTTCCACCTGTGTCCCCTTGTTCGCGTCCCACCAGTGTTGAATAGTTTATCCTTGTTTACCCGGTCGATTCCTCTGAGGATTTTGTAGGCTGTGATCATGTCTCCCCTTACTCTTCTGTCTTCCAGTGTCATAATGTGCATTTCCCGCAGCCTTTCCTCGTAACTCATGCCTCTTAGTTCTGGGACTAGTCTAGTGGCATACCTTTGGACTTTTTCCAGCTTCGTCTTGTGCTTGACAAGGTACGGGCTCCATGCTGGGGCCACATACTCCAGGATTGGTCTTACATATGTGGTGTACAAGATTCTGAATGATTCCTTACACAGGTTCCTGAACGCTGTTCTGATGTTAGCCAGCCTCGCATATGCCGCAGACGTTATTTTTTTTATGTGGGCTTCAGGAGACAGGTTTGGTGTGATATCAACTCCTATATCTTTCTCTCTGCTCGTTTCATTAAGTACTTCACCTCCTATTCTGTATCCTGTGTCTGGCCTATTTCCACTGCCTAGTTCCATTACTTTGCATTTACTCGGGTTGAACTTCAATAGCCATTTGTTGGACCATTCACTCAGTCTGTCTAGGTCATCTTGTAGCCTCCTACTATCGTCCTCAGTTTCAATCCTCTTCATAATTTTTGCATCATCGGCAAACATTGAGAGAAACGATTCTATACCCTCTGGGAGATCATTTACATATATCAGAAACAGTATAGGTCCAAGGACTGACCCCTGCGGGACTCCACTTGTGACGTCTCGCCAATCTGAGACCTCACCCCTCACACTGACTCGTTGTCTCCTGTTGCTTAGGTACTCCTGTATCCAACGGAGTACCTTCCCTTTCACTCCAGCCTGCATCTCCAGCTTTCTCACTAGCCTCTTGTGTGGCACTGTATCAAAGGCTTTCTGACAATCCAAAAATATGCAGTCTGCCCACCCTTCTCTTTTTCTCTTCTGTCTGTGTGTGTGTGTGTAATTGATGAGGACGTTGTGGTGGGACCGACAGCTGAAAGCTCAGCTCGTCAGCAGAGCAAATGAGAAAACAGCGAGATATTTTCTACAATCAAATATTGCCCATAAGCTCCCCAGGCCAAACACTTCTGGATCAAGGGTTATCAGGAGAAAGCGCCAAGCCATTACGACTATATAGCACTGGGAAGAGAGAAGGATAAGGATTTGGGATGGGACGGGGTAAGGAATGGAGCGAGCCATTCCTTACCCCCGTCCCATCCCTTTGGAATGGGTCAAGGTTTTCACCAAAAAGTTGTTACTCATCCCTCGTCGTTCTTCTGGCCGCTGACACCATATATTAAATTGTTCTTCTGTATGTTCAAATGCAAACAAAACATCAACTTTCCATTCCCTAGAGTGTTGACAAGAAACGTACACGCTGCCTCTTAATTAACATCCTGCCTATTATCTTAGATGCTGGCTATTATCTTAGATGCTGGCTATTATCTTATATTTTGTCTATTATCTTTGATGCTGGCTATTATCTTATATTTTGTCTATTATCTTTGATGCTGGCTATTATCTTATATTTTGTCTATTATCTTTGATGCTGGCTATTATCTTATATTTTGTCTATTATCTTTGATGCTGGCTATTATCTTATATTTTGTCTATTATCTTAGATGCCAGCTATAATCTTATATTTTGTCTATTATCTTAGATGCCAGCTATAATCTTATATTTTGCCTATTATCTTAGATGCCAGCTATAATCTTATATTTTGTCTATTATCTTAGATGCTGGCTATTATCTTCAAGTTCAAGTATGTTTATTGAGATAAGAAAGAAATACATCTCAAAGGGATAGAGTAGCTTAGGCTATTTCTACCCCCCCCCCCCCTATATTATTATCTTATATATTGTCTATTATCTTAGATGTTGCCTTTTATAGTTTTGACAAAAAAACTTTTTTTCTGGGTGAATGTCACTATATTTTAAGTAAACTAAACGAATATTACTTCCAGTTATGGCATATTTCTCACTAAAGCATTTCCTCACGAGAGCGAGAGTGGTCGTAATATCAAAGCACAGGTGCAAAATATCATCCAGTGCAATATATCATCATATATTGCAAATACTCACTATACTGGATTTGCAACAAGAACAATTCCATCATCCTGAAGACAGCCCCAATTATGACAAGAGAAACACCCCCCCCCCCTTCCCTGAAAGACTGCTCAAAATATCAAAAAGATGGCAAACCGAAGCACTTGACACCAGGGGGTGAACTCCTAGATGAACTGTCAAACAACACGCTCTGACAAAATTACAAATACAAAAAACCACACAAAAAGAGAAGGAATATGAGCAACAGAATAAATCAATTGAGAATCCAGGGACACCAAATTGTAGCCACAACAGCTGTAGTAAAGAATGCTACAACACACAAAGTATATGGTGAAGGAAGGAGCAGCGAGACAGAAACGGTATACGGCTAGGAATGTCCAGCAGAACAAAAGTATACGATTAGGTATACCCATCAGAACAAAAGGTATACGGTTAGGTATACCCATCAGAACAAAAGGTATACGGTTAGGTATACCCATCAGAATAAATGGTATATGGCAAGGAATGCCCATCAGGGTATAATAAGTGTACCCGAAGGACCTGCCAGATGAAGCGGCTCAGCATACCTCTGGCTCACAACACATCATCAACACAGCTGTTGACACCTATGAGTCACACACCTGACTAAGCCACGTCCCTCGTACGCTGGCACTACAGGTGACCTACACATACACATTTTACAATCAGTAAACCAAAAAATCTCCGAGAAATCCTTGCACACTACCTAATCTATGAGTTATATATGTAGAAGTATCAGTAGGATTAATCTTGTACTTAGCCTCGCAGACAACAGCTCTATTGGTCCAGCGAGGCTGATCCTACTGTTTACCTGTTTATACTGAAGGATCTGTTATAACGACTCTTAAAACCTCCCTACGGTACATTCTTCAATAATGCTTATTGGCAATTTTATCAGCCCACGGCTCTACTGTTTAACCAATATTTACCTGAATTGTTTTCGAAACTAAATTTGTCCAGTTTGAATCCCTTCTACCAACTAGTATATTCCCATAGTATACTCTCTCATTCTCCCTCTATTAAGAGAATGTCACTTCCAACTTCTTAATTTAC
>NC_091170.1:43005670-43045670 GCF_040958095.1 Procambarus clarkii | reverse complement strand
CTAGGTACGACATATTATATATATATATATATATATATATATATATATAGTTGTTGAATATGACCGAAAGGGTAAGATAAATGATTCTAACGCGAATTTTTTCAATATTTCTTACGTTTTTCTTCACTGTCGGGGGTAATTGAAAAATTAACTCTCCAAAGTTCACTTGGAGATCATACCAACTTAGGGACTGTCAGCCCCAAAGATCTCAGTATATAGGCAAGACAACAACGTCTCTTTCTAGGCGATTAACAATGCACAAACAACAGTGCTCCATCAAGGAACATATAATCTCCTCTCACAACCAGACCATCACCAGAGAAATCTTAACAAGCAACACAGAAATCATCGACAGATACAGCGATAGCAGGAGACTCGACATCAGCGAGGCCCTACACATCAAAAAGTCAACACCAGCAATCAACAGCCAATTAACACACAACTATATTCTACCCACTTCAAGACCCCGAACCAACATATAAGCAGGAAGAGCAATATAGTAATATAAAAGCAGCAAATATGCAATATACCCATGGTTTCGTGCCTTGTCTTCTTGTCTTGTCACCTCACCCAAAGACGAATATAAGCATGAAAGCATCCAAAAATGAATATAAAAATATAATTATGAAATTGTGTGTGTAAAAAACCTGTCTTTGAAAATGTGAGAAGTCCCTGCGAAAAGTTTTTAAGCGTCAGACCATAAATAACAACGAAAAAATGTACTTTGGAGAGTTAATTTTTCAATTACCCCTGACAGTGAAGAAAAACGTAAGAAATATTGAGAAGATTCGTGTTAGAATTATTACTCTTACTCTTACCCTTACGGTCATATTCAACAATATATGTTTACATAAAAGACTGCTACCAAAATATACTAATATATATATATATATATATATATATATATATATATATATATATATATATATATATATATATATATATATATATATATATATATATATATACATGTCGTACCTAGTAGCCAGAACGCACTTCTCAGCCTACTATGCAAGGCCCGATTTGCCTAATATGCCAAGTTTTCATGAATTAATGCTTTTTCGACTACCTAACCTAACCTATAGAGATAGATTAGGTTAGGTTAGGTAGGGTTGGATAGGTTCGGTCAAATATCTACGTTAATTTTAACTCCAATAAAAAAAATTGACCTCATACATAATGAAATGGGTAGCTTTATCATTTCAGAAGAAAAAAATTTGAGAAAATATATTAATTCAGGAAAACTTGGCTTATTAAGCAAATCGGGCCTTGCAGAGTAGGCTGAGAAGTGCGTTCTGGCTACTAGGTACGACATATATATATATATATATATATTATTTATATATATATATATATATATATTATTTATATATATATATATATATATATATATATATATATATATATATTATTTATATATATATATATATATATATATATATATATATATATATATATATATATATATATATATATATATATATATATATGAATATAAACTCACACCCCAGAAGTGACTCGAACCCATACTCCCAGAAGCAACGCAACTGGTAACTACAGGGCGCCTTAATCCGCTTGACCATCACGGCCGTCAAAAGGAAGTGATAGCCGAGGCTATTTGAGCCACTTCCCCGACGGCAACTCGGATGGTAATCTTGGGCATAGCATTTCACCAAATCACCTCATTCTTTGGGGCACACGTGAGGAACACGTGAGGTTTGTGTTCCTCACGTGTGCCCCAAAGAATGAGGTGATTTGGTGAAATGCTATGCCCAAGATTACCATCCGAGTTGCCGTCGGGGAAGTGGCTCAAATAGCCCCGGCTATCACTTCCTTTTGACGGCCGTGATGGTCAAGCGGATTAAGGCGCCCTGTAGTTACCAGTTGCGTTGCTTCTGGGAGTATGGGTTCGAGTCACTTCTGGGGTGTGAGTTTTTCATTCGCATATAGTCCTGGGGACCATTCAGGCTTGTTCGCATATATATATATATATATATATATATATATATATATATATATATATATATATATATATATATATATAAAGTACCCTGGCTGTCCACTCCCGGGTCCTGTTACAAGGGCAGTCGTCTAATCTCTCCCCAAACACTGCTCGCGCCCACAAACATAGACGGCCCATCAACCCACAATAATTCAAACTGGGACTCAGCAAACACTCGTCCTCAGAGTCTAAACAGCCACTAACACAAGCCGCTCCACAACAAAGGGCTGCATCTTGCTTTATCAACTTCAGCATTACATATCTCCATCTAAATTCATCTACCCATCTATTTCTATTTATATGCCATATCAACCTATCTATTTGTATCTATACACCTTATCAACCCACCGATTTCTATCTATAGATCCTTATCAACCCACCTATTTCTGCCTGAGATACAAAGACACACGTGTGTCCAACGTGCTCCATGGAAAACGTTCATATGTGGAGACTTCAAAGTGAAACAGGAACTAAACACAACACATGATCCCATATACTGCATTGCAACACATTGAAAAATAATAGTGATTTGTACTCAAAAATTAAATGACAAAGAAAAAATCCTGCTTGCTTGATACCTGCTTGATGTGGTTCTGGGAGTTCTTCTACTTCCCAAGCGCGGCCCGACTTGTGAGAGTTTGGTCCACCAGGCTGTTGTTTGGAATGGCCCGCAGGCCCACATACCCACCTCAGCCCGGTTGGTCCGGCACTTCTTGAGATAAACACGTCCTAAACACATGGCATCGCCAGTACCATCAATTCCCCAACAATTAATTTCCCTCGTCGCTGAAACATCTTCTTATCTTGAGGTTATCTTGAGATGATTTCGGGGCTTTAGTGTCCCCGCGGCCCGGTCCTCGACCAGGCCTCCACCCCCAGGAAGCAGCCCGTGACAGCTGACTAACCCCCAGGTACCTATTTACTGCTAGGTAACAGGGGCATAACGTGAAAGAAACTCTGCCCATTGTTTCTCGGCGGCGCCTGGGATCGAACCCAGGACCACAGGATCACAAGTCCAGCATGCTGTCCGATCGGTCGACCGGCTCCCCGGTCGGGAGCCGGTCGGGATATCCCGGGATAACATCGGGATATCCCAGCTGTGATCATGATTCCCCTTCGTCAGGTAATCCAGCTCTCTCTTCCCCCCTTTTCGCCCATCTGTCCCGTCCGTCCGCGGCGGCACCGACCGGCGGCAGTCCTACTATGCCCTACCATGCCAACGCCCCTATCCTCACCTTCCTCGTCTCCCCTGAACTGCTTCGCTCCAACACCCGTATCAACGGCTGGCGCTATAAAGGGAATTCGTAAGGGGAGCCACGAGATTACGGCGGACAGGGGAGCAACACTTAATGCGGCAGCGTCCTGACTCTCCTCACCCTCCCTCCTCAATAATATATACCTGGTAGATACTGGAGGCCAGGTCCCAAATCTACACAGTAAAATAACAACGTACTGGAGTGAACGATATGGAAGAAAATGCAGAATAGAACCAGTGAAGAGCAGAGGTGCCATAGGCACAATCAGAGAACACTGTATAAACATCAGAGGTCCGCGGCTGTTCAACATCCTCTCAGCGAGCATAAGAAATATTGCCGGAACAGCCATGGACATCTTCAACAGGAAACTAGATTGTTTCCTCCAAGGAGTGCCGGACCAACCGGGCTGTGGTGGGTATGTGGGCCTGCGGGCCGCTCCAAGCAACAGCCTGGTGGACCAAACTCTCACAAGTTAAGCCTGACCTCAGGCCGGGCTTGGGGAAGTATGAGAACTCCCAGAACCCCATCAAGCAGGTATCAACCAGGTGTGAGTCTTGAGTAAAGCGTCTTTTATTCATAACCAGGAGTTTGACGGTTGGATGGAATGAACATTTGATCTTTGTTGATGAGACAGGCTGCCCAATATAATTTTTTGTTAGAGGCTCAGTTGTTTCTCGCTCGATTTCTTCAATCTTCCTATTTAAATTATTCCTTCTTTAACGGGAAAGTCGTGCCTGCTTAAGCATTTCCGCAATTTATTTCCTACTTTTATAGTGTCGTCTGCGTTCTCTTTCTACGTTGAACCTCTTTCTGGCTTTCCTCAAAGGAACATATTTCATTCAGACTAGATACGTTTCCGAAGTCAGTTTTTCTATTCCTTCTGTAGAACTTTTATTACCTAGAACAGTTTCCCATGGAATGTTCGTAAGTTCCCTGTTTATTTTCTCCCAGTCTCTCCTTTTATTGTTAAAATTGAATGTACTGAATAGCCCCTCTCGCTTTATCAACGTTTTAGGTCCATTCTGAGTATTGATGGTAGTTTGCCCTTCAATGAGCTTGTGACCTGAGTATGTGGTATCTGATATCGTAATGTCTCTGATAATGTCTTCATTGTTTGTGAAGACCAGATCTACAATATTTTCATTTCTTGTTGGCTCTGATATCTGCTGGTTGAGTGAATATTTGTCACAGAATTTAAGCAGTTCTCTAATCTGTGGTTGTTTAAGTCCCGATAGATTTCCTGGTATAATATTATTGTTTACTATTCTCCATCTTGGACTAGGCAAGTTGTAGTCAGCTAGGAAGATAATATCAGGTAACTGGTTCTCCAAATTATCAAGGCTATTCTCTATTTTGTGTATCTGTTCTGCGAATTCCTCGGCCGTTGCATCTGGCGGTTTGTATGTCTCAACTCATTCCGTTAGAATATTTCTCGAACAAAAATAACTTAACCGACGCATAAATATGCACAATATGGTAATTAATAATATTCATTCATATTTGGGGAAATTCCTCTGTTGAATGTACAGCATGTTAAATTGATGAATGGGTGTTTGGGGTCGACCCCTAGAAAGAATGAACACAGTCTGAAGATCGAGTTTATATTGAAACACTTGAAAGCTCTTATACCACATTTTCGAATACTTCTCGTGGAACACCAGGACACAACAGTCCGTTTTATCAACTCCCTCTTGAAAAATGATCTTATAATACCGCAAAGAAAATGAACTATCGACGAATTGTTTATAGCAAGAGAGATAATTGGAAGGAGACAGTTTGTGTCCAGAGGAGAAGCTACACTACCACTGCTTCTGTACACTCACCAGCGCCGGGCACAACAGTGGAGGGCAGTGTCGACTACGCTTCACTACGGTGGGCGGATTCCTGCCCCCTTCCTTCACACCACTACTCAAGTCCTTGCTGGTTGCTTGACTAGGATCACACGCTATCAACACTACGCCTAGTAGGATGACGCAATCGAAAACAACATTTTTTCAATTATAAAAACTGTCGTTTATTTTTTAATAATTTTGTCCAAATTATTTACTGGCCTTCAGTGGAGACTGGCAGAGCAGGAGGGGAGGAGGCTACAGGAGGGAGAGAGGCTACAGGAGGGAGAGAGGCTACGGGTGGGAGGCTACAGGAGGGCGGGAGGGAGGCTACGGGTGGGAGGGAGGCTACGGGAGGGAGGGAGGCTACAGGAGGGAGGGAGGGAGGCTACAGGAGGGAGGGAGGGAGGCTACGGGTGGGAGAGAGGCTACAGGAGGGAGGGAGGGAGGCTACGGGTGGGAGAGAGGCTACAAGCAACAGATGCTTACTGACACACCACCCGCTGGGGTACGGGGGAGAGGAGGGTGAAATTCTAGACCCCTTGGCGAAGCACCAAGGAGAGGGAGGGTTGGGAAGTGAGAGAGAATAGGGGCGGAGGACGGTGGCGAGGAGACATGAAGAATTTAGAATGCGAGGATACAAGAGGTAAGAGAAGAGAAGGTAAGACTTCTTACCTTACCTTACCTTAAGGTAAGGTAAGAAGGTCCTTTAAGGTCCCTTAAGGGACCTTAAGGAGGGGAAGGGAGTATGAATGTGTAGTGCTTGCCGGGGTCGGGGAAAAAAAAGAGAGTGAAAGATATAGAGAGAGACTTACGGAAATGAAGTTTACATGGACTTTGCTAAAGCTTCTGAAAAGGTACCACATGAAAGACTAGCAAGGAAGTTACAGGCTCATGTAACCTGGAAATAACCAATCACAGGCAAGAGAACTACTGAGATTCTGTAACACATTCTCGCTCAGTCAGCAGATTACAGAATTGACTAGGAACGATTGATTTTTTGATTGTTGCCACCGGTGGCGGCTAGTTTATTGTGCACCTCATACTCATCCTGTGAGAGGTAGCGCAAAAAGCATTACAGAGGGCACAAAAGGTCTTTATCAGACCTCATCTTAGATTATTACATAAACAGTTTCATCTATCTAGTTACCAGACCTTTTCTGCTAGTTACAGAAAAAGTGCTATTTCAAGAGCTATATATTTACAGTAAGTCATTATACATTAATGGTAGGTCTTATCGCTAATACATAATAGTTTGACCAATGGAGATATTACAGTCAAAGGGTAGCCTCTGTTTATTATTAGTCTTCACAATACACTACTTGTTTCTTAGTCTCATATGTCGTTTATCTACTGGAAGCAAAATATGGATACAGTGCAAGGATTTCAGGTATTTTATCCTTAGTAATAAGATAGGTTGCCATATCATACAGAGCGAGCTTAGATTTACATCTAAATGGCTCAATTTTACAACAATCCAAGATATAGTGTTCGAGTGTGTGTCCCTGCCTATGTCCACACACTTTACACTTTACTTCATCTAGATCCCTATACAAGCCGAACTGCCAGAGATACTTGTAGCCAAGTCTTATACGAGCTGTGACAACATCTGTTAGTCTACTGACTTTGTTACTTGCCCCATACACATGTTTTACTTCACACATTTCATTGTGATAAACAATGGACCTGCTAGTTCCAGTTTGCACTGTTCTACTTTCTTCAAATTCATCTAGGAGTTCTCGTCTAATGACACTTTTAAGGGACCTATTTGATAACTCAAGATTCCGTTCAATACTGTCTTTATTTACTGCAGCCTTAGCAAGGGCGTCAACTTTGTCATGTTCCTGCATGCCAATGTGAGAAGGAATCCACAACATTTTTATATTTACCCTCTTGCTAAGTATTCTTACATATCTACGTCTAGCTTCCTAGACAAGCACGTTATTACTTGATTGCAAACTGTTTATTGCCCGTAGTGAGGAAAGGGAGTCGGAAATAATTAAGCTGTCTACTTCAGTGTTGTCAATAATTTCGAGTGCTACCAGTATTGCTACCAACTCGGCTTGCATTGTGGACGCCCAGTTACTAACTCTTATATTCCTTTTAATTGTGCTGCCATCAGTCTGATGAGCAATAACAGCACTTCCTGCCCTCCCTGTAGCTGTACTGAGTGATCCGTCAGTGTATATGGTCTGTGTAATGTTGTTTTTAGCTTGTATATTGTGAATGTGTTTTATGGTGCTTAATTTAGCAGCAAGCTGAGCATGAGGGTTGTTTGTGATTAGTTTCTTGGTGGGGTATGCAGGGGACAGGATGTCAAAAGGTACTATCTGCCAGGGTGGAGGGAAGTGCTGTACTCTTTCATCTGTATATACATCGTGCAGTCCCATCATTTTAATATGAGTGGCTCTTCTTTGAATCCATTTAGACACGCTGGTTCCATTTCGTATGTGTTCTAACAGTTCAACTGACACAATGTTGTTTTTGTTATCACGCAGAAGCTTTAGTCCCATCATAAGATTAATTTCAAATATTCTGTCTCGAATGCTAAATATATTTAATTCTTTCCGCATGTTGAGAACTTTGGTAGTTATAGGACAGCCAAGTGTAATTCTGAGTGCTTCATTTTGCATTTTTCCAGTCTATCAATACTTTTGCCATTTTGCAGGACCAAAGCTGGTGCATGATAGTCTATCAGAGACCTTATATACGCTAAATACATCATTCTTGCTATTCTAATATTAACACCGTACTTAGGGCTGTACCCCACTACAGGTACAAGGGACAGAGACACCAAGGTATTTGAAAGAAGAGACAAAGTCTATTGGTATGTTATCTAAGTTTTCGTGGTCCACTTTTGCGGTTACCAATTTGTCTGTTAAATACCTTAGTTTTAGCAGCGTTGATTACAAGACCAAGGCTCTCACAAGCTGTATGTATACCATTTAAGACTGCATTTCGCGGTGGGTTTTAGTATGTACAAGGATGTCATCTGCATAGCTGATAGCGATGCTTGCCGGACTAGTTGGGATTAATTTTAGTAAGGCATTAATTAGAACATTAAACAAAGGTAGGACTGAGTACTCCTCCTTGTGGGGTGCCTAGTTGCATTACTTTAGTTTCACTCTTGTAGCCTTGGAACAATGCAGAGGACTTCCGGTTAGTAAGATAGTCCTGTATCCATTGTAATAATTGTCCATCTATATCCATTCTCGCTAATTCATTCATAATCACTTCCCTATTAGCAATATCAAAGGCATTTTTTAATAAATCAAGAAATGTTGTGATACAGTTGTGTACACTTTTACCATGTGTGAAACCATTGATATCAGGTGACATGTGCCCTTTAACTCTATACAATAATCTATTAAGCACCATTCTCTCTACAAAAAAAAAAAAAAAAAAATATATATATATATATATATATATATATATATATATATATATATATATATATATATATATATAAATACAGTATATATATATATAAATACAGTATATATATATATATATATATATATATATATATATATATATATATATATATATATATATATATATATGTCGTACCTAGTAGCCAGAACGCACTTCTCAGCCTACTATGCAAGGCCAAATTTGCCTAATAAGCCAAGTTTTCCTGAATTAATATATTTTCTCTAATTTTTTTCTTAAGAAATGATAAAGCTACCCATTTCATTATGTATGAGGTCAATTTTTTTTTATTGGAATTAAATTTAACATAGATAGCATAGTTAACATAGACCGAACCTAACCAACCCTACCTAACCTAACCTAGCCTATCTTTATAGGTTAGGTTAGGTTTAGGTAGCCGAAAAAGATTAGGTTAGGTTAGGTTAGGTAGGTTAGGTACTTCGAAAAACAATTAATTCCATGAAAACTTGGCTTATAGGCAAATCGGGCCTTGCATAGTAGGCTGAGAAGTGCGTTCTGGCTACTAGGTACGACATATATATATATATATATATATATATATATATATATATATATATATATATATATATATATATATATATATATATATATATATATGATCTATAATGATCATATATCATTATAGATCATATAAAGAACTAATCTATACTGCGGGTACAAATATGAGTACAGGTAGTGGCAGCTTTCGGAGTGCCCGACAACTCACCATCAGTAAAGGCTGGCAGGACACAGCTGCCTGAGAGTGGGGAGAGCAGACAGGGATAGGCAGAGCAGCTATCCTAGCCGGAGGGGGGGGGGGGAGGGAGGGAGGGAGGGAGGGAGGGAGGGAGGGAGGGAGGGAGGGAGGGAGGGAGGGAGGAAAGAAGTGAAGTGTGAATGTGTTATCTAGAAGCATGAAGGAAAGAGAAAATAGGATACCAAAATTAAGAAGGCATGCATAATCAGGACAAGTGAAGTAAGGTAAATAACATAAATCAAGAAGAGATAAGAATTATAAAGCGATAACAAAAAAGAAAACGTACATAGCGACAGGAGAAAACAAAAATATTTAGTCTACCCCTAACTGACACTAATTGGGCTCTGTCTAGTAAAACTCCATTTTAGGAACTATTCTTACCGTTTCTTTGGCCCCCCCGGAGCAGTGCTGGAGGCCCCGCGGCAGTTACACAACTATCAGAGTTGGACAACTACAAGTTACTCCACAGCAAGAGTTGTGAAACTCTGGGGAATTGTGGCACTGTGGAAGCGTTAGGCTCCTCAGGCCATCGGCTGGCACATGCTCTCTCAACTGGGGGGGGGGATTCACTGTGTATCTTTAGGGGGTATCCTCAGGGTATCCTTTTTAAGGGTACCCACAGGGAATCTTTTTGGGAATCCAAGGGATATTTTTTTTTTTGGGGGGGGGGGGGGGGTATCCACTGGATATATTCCGGGCTTTTACCAATCATTTTTGGGGAATATTAACGAATTTACGAGGTATTTTTCGAGTGTCCACCGGAGCATAATGCGGGGTATCAGTTCAGTATACTTAGTATCATTCCAGTAATTTTCGTTGGTTCCGGGGACCAATGTCTCCGCGGCCCGGTCTGTGACCAGACCAGGACACCTAGTCAAGAGACCGGGCCGCGGAGCCGTTGATCCCTGAAACAAACGCAAGGTCACCCCAAGATAGGCCCATTTTTTGTTTTGTAATTATAAAACCAGATTTAGCCCTCGAGACAGGTACTGGAACCGGTTAGGACACTCGCCACCATCTTTTTCCCCCTAGAACATGATCCATCAATCGCTTTACCTCCACGTTTCTAGGGTTACCTTGAGGTAACCCTAGTTACCTTGAGGTAACCCTAGTTACCTTGAGGTAACCCTAGTTACCTTGAGGTAACCCTAGTTACCTTGAGGTAACCCTAGTTACCTTGAGGTAACCCTAGTTACCTTGAGGTAACCCTTGTTACCTTGAGTTAATCCTTGTTACCTTGAGGTAACCCTAGTACTGGGAAGAGAATTACGTTGGGACCCGGTTGCGTATTCCTGTCGAATCCTTGAGCTCATTCAGCTTAGCCTTAATTCAGCTTGGGCTCCTCCACCTTGGGATCTTTCAGCTTAAGTTCATTTAGCTTGAGCTCAATTCAGCTTAGACTCGATTCAGATTGAACTTAATATTGGAAGCGCACTTCTCACTACCGCTAATGACAAAAGAAGCGCCAGTCACTCTTTAACCAGTCCGTCCTCCTAAGTTTTCCCGACGTCAAGAAAACGGGCAGTTTAAAGTGTGCTCTCCTAACCTACCAGAGGATCTAAAACAGAAAACGGGATAGTACGATACTTTCGCCAGCCGCTTCCATTTTCTAGAACGCCAATTTTTGGCCGTATGTAACGCATACGAGCGAAGAGCGACGTTCTTTGCAGGAGGACAGGTTGTGGAGGACAGGTTGTAGGAGGACAGGTTGTAGGAGGACAGGTTGTAGGAGGACAGGTTGTAGGAGGACAGGTTGTGGAGGACAGGTTGAGGAGGACAGGTTGTAGGAGGACAGGTTGTAGGAGGACAGGTTGTGGAGGACAGGTTGTGGAGGACAGGTTGTAGAGGACAGGTTGTAGAGGACAGGTTGTAGAGGACAGGTTGTAGAGGACAGGTTGTAGAGGATAGGTTGTAGGAGGACAGGTTGTAGGAGGACAGGTTGTGGAGGACAGGTTGTAGGAGGACAGGTTGTAGGAGGACAGGTTGTAGGAGGACAGGTTGTAGGAGGACAGGTTGTGGAGGACAGGTTGAGGAGGACAGGTTGTAGGAGGACAGGTTGTGTAGGACAGGTTGTGGAGGACAGGTTGTGGAGGACAGGTTGTAGAGGACAGGTTGTAGAGGACAGGTTGTGGAGGACAGGTTGTGGAGGACAGGTTGTAGAGGACAGGTTGTGGAGGACAGGTTGTAGAGGACAGGTTGTAGAGGACAGGTTGTGGAGGACAGGTTGTAGAGGACAGGTTGTAGAGGATAGGTTGTAGAGGACAGGTTGTAGAGGGCAGGTTGTAGAGGACAGGTTGTAGAGGATAGGTTGTAGAGGACAGGTTGTAGAGGGCAGGTTGTAGAGGACAGGTTGTGGAGGACAGGTTGTAGAGGACAGGTTGAGGAGGACAGGTTGTGGAGGACAGGTTGTAGGAGGACAGGTTGTGGAGGACAGGTTGTAGAGGACAGGTTGTGGAGGACAGGTTGTAGAGGACAGGTTGTAGAGGACAGGTTGTGGAGGACAGGTTGTAGAGGACAGGTTGTAGAGGACAGGTTGTGGAGGACAGGTTGTGGAGGACAGGTTGTGGAGGACAGGTTGTGGAGGACAGGTTGTAGAGGACAGGTTGTAGAGGACAGGTTGTAGAGGACAGGTTGTAGAGGACAGGTTGTGGAGGATAGGTTGAGGACAGGTTGTAGAGGACAGGTTGTAGAGGACAGGTTGTAGAGGACAGGTTGTGGAGGATAGGTTGAGGACAGGTTGTAGAGGACAGGTTGTAGAGGACAGGTTGTAGAGGACAGGTTGTAGAGGACAGGTTGTGGAGGACAGGTTGTGGAGGACAGGTTGTGGAGGATAGGTTGAGGACAGGTTGTAGAGGACAGGTTGTAGAGGACAGGTTGTAGAGGACAGGTTGTAGAGGACAGGTTGTGGAGGACAGGTTGTGGAGGACAGGTTGTGGAGGACAGGTTGTGGAGGATAGGTTGAGGACAGGTTGTAGAGGACAGGTTGTAGAGGACAGGTTGTAGAGGACAGGTTGTAGAGGACAGGTTGTGGAGGACAGGTTGTGGAGGACAGGTTGTGGAGGATAGGTTGAGGACAGGTTGTAGAGGACAGGTTGTAGAGGACAGGTTGTAGAGGACAGGTTGTAGAGGACAGGAAGTAGAGGACAGGTAGTAGAGCACAGGTTGTAGAGCACAGGTTGTAGAGGACAGGTTGTAGAGGACAGGTTGTAGAGGACAGGTAGTAGAGCACAGGTTGTAGAGCACAGGTTGTAGAGCACAGGTTGTAGAGGACAGGTAGTAGAGCACAGGTTGTTTAAACAGAGCTGGGGCACCCTGGACGCCAGCCTAGGGCACAACAACTGTGGTATTCACAATGACTCTTCCCACCACAACCTCTAGCTAACTGCTGCAACTGCTCCATACCTGCTTGAAGGGGTTCTGGGAGTTGCTCTACTTCCCAAGCCCGGCCCGAGGCCAGGCCTTGACTTGTGAGAGCTCTGCAACTGCAGAGCTTGCAACATAAGTCTTCCCCTACTGTCAGTGGCATTCCCCGCTTTAAATCAGCGGGGATTAAAAGCGCTCAGGCGAAAAGAATGGGGAAAATTAGATCAGTAAGTGTGAAGATGGTGAGAAGTTAAGGTAAGGACTGTAAGGAAAGAACGCGAGGCAGCATGTGAAGGGAGAGAGAAGGTAAGGACTGTAGGGAAAGAGAGGCATGGCGTTAAGGGAGAAAATGAGGTAAGGAAGTGGTGTAGGAGCAAGAGCAGTAGAGGACTTTGTGGCGGGAGTCATGTGTTGGTAACCAACATGAAGAGTGCGTGCATGAGTGAAGAGTGCGTGCCTGAGTGAAGAGTACGTGCCTGAGTGAAGAGTGCGTGCATGAGTGAAGAGTGCGTGCATGAGTGAAGAGTGCGTGCATGAGTGAAGAGTGCGTGCATGAGTGAAGAGTGCGTGCATGAGTGAAGAGTGCGTGCATGAGTGAAGAGTGCGTGCATGAGTGAAGAGTGCGTGCATGAGTGAAGAGTGCGTGCATGAGTGAAGAGTGCGTGCATGAGTGAAGAGTGCGTGCCTGAGTGACCATCAACAGCAGCAACCCAAACGCCTCGTGTAACTACACCTGGAGCATACCTGGAGAGGGTGACGATATGCTCCAGGTATGGTTATACCAGCCCACACTTACACCACCGCCACTCCTCGTGTCACAACCACCACCATCTAATAACTTTTAACATTATATAATTAAAGTGTATGTAAAGATAAACTGGTTTCGAGGAAGAATTACCTTTGGTATTGATCCCTTTTTTCACATGTGAGATGACTTGCCAAGAGGCCTCTTTCTTGAAGATGAAACTAAACTCATTCCATCAAATAATGCTGGTACAAAGGTGGATGTACTCAAGAGGCACTTTGATAAGTTCTTGCCAGAAGTGTCGGACCAACCGGGCTGTGGTGGATATGTGGGCCTGCGGGCCGCTCCAAGCAACATCCTGGTGGACCAAGCTCTCATAAGTCAAGCCTGGCCTCGGGCCGGGCTTGGGGAGTAGAAGAACTCCCAGAACCCCATCAAGCAGGTATCAAGCAGGTGGTTTCCTGTCCCTCCACAATGTAATATAAACACAAGACTTAGCTCTGATCATATCTCCATTAATAGTGCATCACTTAATAGTGCACCACTTAATAGTGCACCACTTAATAGTGCACCACTTAATAGTGCACCACTTAATAGTGCACCACTTAATAGTGCACCACTTAATAGTGCACCACTTAATAATAATCATCATTCCAAGTCCAAGAACAACTTCAATATGGCTTCATCGGCGACTCTCCATCCCTCATATAAAATCTAATCCAAAATACTTCGATAATGAGAAATTTACCTGATGCGTTTTGATCTTGAAAGAAATGTTCCCTGATAACAGCAGGGAACATTTCTGAGGGATCACACCAACGCTGGGGGAGTGAACACTGGTGAACCAACGCTGGGGGAGTGAATACTGCTGAACCAACGCTGGGGGAGTGAATACTGGTGAACCAACGCTGGGGGAGTGAATACTGGTGAACCAACGCTGGGGGAGTAAACACTGGTGAACCAACGCTGGGGGAGTAAACACTGGTGAACCAATGCTGGGGGAGTGAATACTGGTGAACCAACGCTGGGGGAGTGAACACTGGTGAACCAACGCTGGGGGAGTGAACACTGGTGAACCAACGCTGGGGGAGTGAATACAGGTGAACCAACGCTGGGGGAGTGAACACTGGTGAACCAACGCTGGGGGAGTGAATACTGGTGAACCAACGCTGGGGGAGTGAATACTGGTGAACCAACGCTGGGGGAGTGAATACTGGTGAACCAACGCTGGGGGAGTGAATACTGGTGAACCAACGCTGGGGGAGTGAATACTGGTGAACCAACGCTGGGGGAGTGAACACTGGTGAACCAACGCTGGGGGAGTGAATACTGGTGAACCAACGCTGGGGGAGTGAATACTGGTGAACCAACGCTGGGGGAGTGAACACTGGTGAACCAACGCTTGGGGAGTGAATACTGGTGAACCAACGCTGGGGGAGTGAATACTGGTGAACCAACGCTGGGGGAGTGAATACTGGTGAACCAACGCTGGGGGAGTGAATACTGGTGAACCAACGCTGGGGGAGTGAACACTGGTGAACCAACGCTGGGGGAGTGAACACTGGTGAACCAACGCTGAGGGAGTGAACGCTAGTGAACCAACGCTGAGGGAGTGAACACTAGTGAACCAACGCTGGGGGAGTGAACACTGGTGAACCAACGCTGAGGGAGTGAACGCTAGTGAACCAACGCTGAGGGAGTGAACACTGGTGAACCAACGCTGAGGGAGTGAACACTGGTGAACCAACGCTGAGGGAGTGAACACTGGTGAACCAACGCTGAGGGAGTGAACACTGGTGAACCAACGCTGGGGGAGTGAACACTGGTGAACCAACGCTGAGGGAGTGAACACTGGTGAACCAACGCTGGGGGAGTGAACACTGGTGAACCAACGCTGAGGGAGTGAACACTGGTGAACCAACGCTGGGGGAGTGAACACTAGTGAACCAACGCTGAGGGAGTGAACACTGGTGAACCAACGCTGAGGGAGTGAACACTAGTGAACCAACGCTGAGGGAGTGAACACTAGTGAACCAACGCTGAGGGAGTGAACACTAGTGAACCAACGATGAGGGAGTGAACACTGGTAAACCAACGCTGAGGGAGTGAACACTGGTGAACAGCAGGGGGCCCCTAGCACCCTGGCCCGCTATGTGGCACCATCACCTTCCACACCCGTACCACAATTATTAATGTTTCCACATTACCCTTCCCCCTCCCCCCTTCCCTACGCACTCAACTACGCTCCCATGCTAATTCATTCCTTCTCATTTTCAACTGTACTCCCATGGCAATACCGTTATAATCCCCCTCAACTACTTTTCTCCCTTTCTATCCCCAATCTCCCATGCCTGTACCCAGCTTCACTCTGCTGTCCATCACACACCCTTCTACCTTTGACTGCTCCGTATCGTCGACACCGTGAATCTCACGCTCACTCACCACCTTCCTCCTCCTCATCTGCGTCCCTCTCATAGTTTCCACCATAATCACCACCCACCTTTCCTCTCATTTATCTTGTTAATTCCTCAATCATCATCCCCCTCAAATCTCTTTGCAAACTTCATCCAACATGTCGCTGGGGTGTTGTCGGAGCCTTGGGTTATCTTCCCCGTGAACAATGCTGTTCTCAACACCGTCGTCCCCTCTCTCGCATTGTCATCATTCACTCATCAGCCTTCCTTAGTCCCCGTCCAAGTCCTTGCCTTCGCTGACAAAATCTCCCACAGTAAAAATATATCATAGGACGAGATATGTTTTGATGGCAGCGGGTGACGAGAGGCAGGACACTCTGGGGTACAGCCACTAGTCAGGGTACGAACAGTGGGGTAGCGAGTCCAGTTGGTGACATGCTTCCAGGATACTCTTGCTGGGTCGTCAAGTTGTTACTGGTCTGGTTTTAATAATACTAATAGGATTTCGCATGCATGTTCACATGTCGTGCAGAGATGCTGTAGTTTTTACAAATTGGTTGTTTGTTCAAGTCTAAGTAATACACAGTACTACGTGACAATACTGACATACATTAACACGGGTATAATGTAACTTTATATGTCACTATAAACTCTTTGGTCACACCAGGATTCGAACCTGGATGGCCAGAAAGTCATTCGATTGGCTACCAAATAGCCAGTGGGGAGCAAAGAGTTTATAGTGATTTATGGTTTGGGGACTATTTCAAGCTTTCTCATGACTATATACATAACCATATCATGCCTATGATATAGTATACATCATAGGCATATATATATATATATATATATATATATATATATATATATATATATATATATATATATATATATATATATATATATATGCCATGGTAATTTGTATTCCATATATTATATATATATATATATATACACACACACACACACACACACACACACACACACACCAAGTACCTCTTGTAAGTAATAACCATACAAGTGGTCTTGTCAGGACCGCATGCTTCATAATCGCACAAAAATGATTGAGATTTGATCACCCAGCAGATGAGAGGCAGCAGCATAGAGGGAATGATGCAGTAGACCGTCAGGATGGCATAGAACGCAGAGTTGGTAACTAGCCGCCAGGATGGAAGGTGCGGGAGGTGAGATGTATTGCTAGTGGTGGGGAGTGGTTTTTTTTAGTTTATTTTCTACCACATACGTAGACATTTAATCACAATGCTAACAGCATATACATCTGGTTAGTATAGGATCTGTTCTCCTACAAATAGTGTAACGAGTTATTCATCATTTAATCACAGAAGGTGATTGAAGTGCTTTTACAATGCTTACCATTTTACAAAGCAAACCATAAATTTTCGTGTGTACGACACCTGCTTCATAGGGTTCTGGGAGTTCTTCTACTCCCCAAGCCCGGCCCGAGGCCAGGCTTGACTTGTGAGAGTTTGGTCCACCAGGCTGTTGCTTGGAGCGGCCCGCACGCCCACATACCCACCACAGCCCGGTTGGTCCGGCACGTTTTTTAGAAAACATTCTAGTTTTCTCTTGAAGATGTCCACAGCTACTCCGGCAATATTTCTTATAGTCGCTGGTAGGACGTTGAACAACCGCGGACCTCTGATGTTTATACAGTGTTCTCTGATTGTGCCTATGGCACCTCTGCTCTTCACTGGTTCTATTCTGCATTTTTTTCCATATCGTTCACTCCAGTACGTTGTTATTTTACTGTGTAGATTAGGGACCTGGCCTTCCAGTATTTTCCATGTGTATATTATTTGGTATCTCTCATGTCTCCTTTCTAGTGAGTACATTTGGAGTGCTTTGAGACGATCCCAATAATTTAGGTGCTTTATCGCGTCTATGCGTGCCGTATATGTTCTCTGTATTCCCTCTATTTCAGCAATCTCTCCTGCTCTGAAGGGGAGAGTGAGTACTGAGCAGTACTCGAGACGGGACAACACAAGTGACTTGAAGAGTACAACCATTGTGATGGGATCCCTGACTTTGAAAGTTCTCGTAATCCATCCTATCATTTTTCTGGCTGACGCAATATTTGCTTGGTTATGCTCCCTAAACGTTAGGTCGTCGGACATCATTATTCCCAAATCCCTGACATGCTGTTTTTCTACTATGGGCAGATTCGATTGTGTTTTGTACCCAGTATTATGTTTCAGATCCTCATTTTTGCCGTACCTGAGTACCTGGACACACACACACATTCCTGTGTGTGATTCCTGTTGATTGACGGTTGAGAGGCGGGACTAGAGCCAGAGCTCAACCCCCCGCAAGCACAACTAGGTGAGTACACACACGGTTAGAGAGTTGCTACCGCACACTGAATTATTGAGTTATTCGACCACATAAGGTGATCGGAGTGCTTTTTCAATGCTAACAAGAGTAGATACAAGACATACATTTCTATCAGCCCTACATAGACGGGGATCTAGATAGTTTCCCTTATATACAGTACAAATGGTTATTGAGTGAGCAATGGCTAGGCATGGATTCGGTGGGAGTGGGTAGAGGTGGGTAGAGGTGTGAGAGACGTGAACCAGGGAGCGATGAGAGGTGCGGAGGCACTGGGATTTAAGAGGGGATGCAGGACTGGGGAATAGGGGTGTTGGGTTAGGGGTGTTGGGTTAGGGGTGTTGGGTTAGGGGTGTTGGGTTAGGGGTGCTGGCTTAGGGGTGCTGGCTTAGGGGTGCTGGGCATTTGTAGTTGTGTGATGGGGGCTGTGGGGTGGTTGCTATTTCATAAGCAACTCATGGTTACTTAAAAAAAAACTACGGTTACTTTATAAGTCTGTATAATGGAGCGTTCTCGAGATATTGAACGGAAACTTGTTAAAAGGAAAAAAACAGGTTTCCATGGAAGGGATATCTTGAGTATACCTTGAGTAGGTTCTAAGATGATTATAGATCTTTGCATGCAAAAGCAGCGAGATTTTTTTTAGTGTTGCCAAGAGGATCCCACACAAGATCCCAGCACTACTACTACCACAAGTGCTGCTGCTGCTGCTGCTGCTGCTGCTGCTGCTGCTGCTGCTGCTGCTCCTCCTCCTCCTCCTCCTCCTACTACTACTACTACTACTACTACTACTATCATCAGCACTGACTGTGACCCCAACACGAACAAGCCGCTGTCGACACCTGTGTGACCTCCAGAAAGGAAGATGATGTTTTGGCAAGCAAGGAGCGTTAAGATCCGTGAGGCAGCCGTGAGTCACGCCAAGTGGCGTTAAGTGTGGACGGCGGAGGCTGAACCTGGCGTCTTCTGGGGCAGGCGGTGATTTGCTGCAGAGGGGAGGCCTGTCTGCACCTGAGCTTACCAACTAAAGTAGGCAGGCTATTTACGCCCCCCCCCCCTTCCTCTTCCCTCATCCTCCTCTTCCTCCTCCTATTTGCAATCGGCGAGAATATTTATTGCACTTATTTTGTAACTGTTACATTCCACAAGAATGCTCAACATTGTTATTCTGTAACACAAATTACCCTGGGATATTTGGGGCTCAGTAATTCTGAAACTGGTGCATTTTACACTGGGGTATTCAGTATTACAACGTGGGAGGAGAGAGAGAGAAAACGGGGGATGGGGAGGGAGGTGAAATAGCGAGGTGGGAAGAGGAGGGGGGGGGGAGAGCCCCAATGGAAGGGACTCATCAAAACAGGAAAACCTTTATGCTAAGCCGTCCACCAGCGAGGAGAACTGCATTAAGTGTGCAAATCATGGGGATGACGCACCATCACAAACCTTCTTTATGTCTGACGCATGTCTCGGCCCTCCCTCCCTCCCTCTCTCACACAGTCATCACAGCCTGGTTGATCCAGGAACCTCAGCAGAAACGGATCCAGGTATTATTTGAAAGCGTCTACTATTCATACAGTGTTACTACAGTACTGGACTCGTCAAGTTTATAATGTTGACCACAATCATCCAGTGACTGGTGATGGCAAAGTTAAAAGGCACAGAATGGTTTATGTAGATGGGCGCCAAGGCTGTTGAAGAGAGCTTTAGACCTATTGTCTTATGTATGACCCTCTGTCCTGCGTGACAGTGAATACTAGCATTATCCTCAATTTAATAAGACTATCAAAATCCTCAGATTAGGCAAAATTGTAATTAATTTTGTCAATAAAGATGTTAATAATAATAAGTTGAAGAGAGCACAGGGGTGGGGGTGACGACCACAGGGGTGGGGATGACGACCACAGGGGTGGGGGTAACGACCACAGGGGTGGGGGGTAACGACCACAGGGTGGGGGTAACGACCACGGGGGTGGGGGTAACGACCACGGGGGTGGGGGTAACGACCACGGGGGTGGGGGTAACGACCACGGGGGTGGGGGGTAACGACCACGGGGGTGGGGGTAACGACCACGGGGGTGGGGGTGACGACCACAGGGGTGGGGGTAACGACCACAGGGGTGGGGGTGACGACCACAGGGGTGGGGGTGACGACCACGGGGGTGGGGGGTAACGACCACAGGGGTGGGGGTAACGACCACGGGGGTGGGGGTAACGACCACGGGGGTGGGGGTAACGACCACGGGGGTGGGGGTAACGACCACGGGGGTGGGGGTGTAACGACCACAGGGGTGGGGGTGACGACCACGGGGGGGGGGGGTGACGACCACGGGGGTGGGGGGTAACGACCACAGGGGTGGGGGTAACGACCACAGGGGTGGGGGTAACGACCACGGGGGTGGGGGTAACGACCACGGGGGTGGGGGGGTAACGACCACGGGGGTGGGGGGGTAACGACCACGGGGGTGGGGGGGGGTAACGACCACGGGGGTGGGGGGTAACGACCACAGGGGTGGGGGGTAACGACCACAGGGGTGGGGGTAACGACCACAGGGGTGGGGGTAACAACCACAGGGGTGGGGGGTAACGACCACAGGGGTGGGGGTAACGACCACAGGGGTGGGGGGTAACGACCACAGGGGTGGGGGTAACGACCACAGGGGTGGGGGGTAACGACCACAGGGGTGGGGGGTAACGACCACGGGGGTGGGGGGTAACGACCACAGGGGTGGGGGTAACGACCACAGGGGTGGGGGTAACGACCACGGGGGTGGGGGTAACGACCACGGGGGTGGGGGGTAACGACCACGGGGGTGGGGGGGTAACGACCACGGGGGTGGGGGGGGTAACGACCACAGGGGTGGGGGTAACGACCACAGGGGTGGGGGGTAACGACCACAGGGGTGGGGGTAACGACCACAGGGGTGGGGGTAACGACCACAGGGGGTGGGGGGTAACGACCACAGGGGTGGGGGGTAACGACCACAGGGGTGGGGGGTAACGACCACAGGGGTGGGGGGTAACGACCACAGGGGTGGGGGTAACGACCACAGGGGTGGGGGGTAACGACCACAGGGGTGGGGGGTAACGACCACAGGGGTGGGGGGTAACGACCACAGGGGTGTGGGGTAACGACCACAGGGGTGGGGGGGTAACGACCACAAGCTCCACAATATGAAAATTGCAAGAGTTTCAAGCATCCAATGGGAAGGTATTCTCCACATATCAAACCCAAAATGTTTACACATTATCGTCCTCAAAGCATCAGACTACCAGAGGACACCTTAACATAAAGGACGCCAACATTTAGTACCGAAATAAAGCGACCAACATCCATCTAACTTACCCCGGACATTGAAACACCGAGAAGCAATAAATAAATGAACATGCTGATAAGAGCGGCTAGCAAGCCAGAGGAGCCAGCAGTGTGAGAAGGTTATAGAGGTCAAGACCAACATTTGCAACCACTCCACCCCCCCCCCCAGTCCACCCTGAACCCCCCTTTTCATCCTCTCATGTTGCATATTATCTGGTAATGTTGCAAAGGATGCTCAGCTTGGGCAGGCAACAGGTAAGGAGGAGGTCAAGCATGACGCGCTGGCTTCAAGTCCAAAGGCCGCCGGAAATGGACTTTAACGGTCGAGCAACAGTGCGAAAAATTAGCATATGTAAGGGTCTTGTTTCGTCTGGGGGGGGGATATTGATTCCCCCGTCCTGTTAGTCCCCTCCCCATACTCCTCCCCTCCCCACACCCCTACCGTGGTTACCTTGAAGTTACTTTGAAATGTTTCCGGGGCTTAGCGTCCCCGCTGCCCGGTCCTTGACCAGGCCTCCTTTTTGTCTTGCCTTGACCCTCCTCCCCCAGGAAGCAGCCCGTAGCAGCTGTCTAACTCCCAGGTACCTATTTAATGCTAAGTGAACAGTGGCATCAGGGTGAAAGAAACTGCCCATTTGTTTCTGCCTCCACCGGGGATCGAACCCGGAACCTCAGAACTACGAATCCCGAGCGCTGTCCACTCAGCTGTCAGGACCCCATTGGCGTCTGGGCAAGAAAAGATGAATGACAAAGTTAAACACGAGGCATCATATCTGAAGACGGCGGAGGAGGCTCCGTGTTGACTCGGTAATCACAGGACACGTGCTCAGGCCTCTGCCAGACTGGCACCGGATATCCCCAATCGTGCGCACCACTACTGGTCTGTGTTGATGTAGCGCGCATTAGTGCTCCTGGGCGGCGGTCCCCAGCACAGGTGTGTGGGCGCACAGGTGTGTGCTCCAGACACAGGTAACAGAAGACAGGTGCTGACGCCCAGGTGAATGACCCCAAACAACAACATGAATCAACTTTCTTCCACCATACCCCCCCCCTCACTCAGGTTGACCCATGTGTGTCACTGACAACCCCCTCACTCAGGTTGACCCATGTGTGTCGCTGACGACCCACACACACTCAGGTTGACCCATGTGTGTCGCTGACGACCCACACACACTCAGGTTGACCCATGTGCGTCGCTGACGACCCACACACACTCACGTTGACCCATGTGCGTCGCTGACGACCCCCACACTCAGGTTGACCCATGTGTGTCGCTGACAACCCCCACACTCAGGTTGACCCATGTGTGTCGCTGACGACCCCCACACTCAGGTTGACCCATGTGTGTCGCTGACAACCCCCACACTCAGGTTGACCCATGTGTGTCGCTGACAACCCCCACACTCAGGTTGACCCATGTGTGTCGCTGACGACCCCCACACACGCAGGTTGACCCATGTGTGTCGCTGACGACCCCCCTCACTCAGGTTGACCCATGTGTGTCGCTGACGACCCCCCCCTCACTCAGGTTGACCCATGTGTGTCGCTGACAACCCCCACACTCAGGTTGACCCATGTGTGTCGCTGACGACCCCCACACACACACAGGTTGACCCATGTGCGTCGCTGACGACCCCCACACACGCAGGTTGACCCATGTGCGTCGCTGACGACCCACACATACGCAGGTTGACCCATGTGCGTCGCTGACGACCCCCACACACGCAGGTTGACCCATGTGCGTCGCTGACGACCCCCACACACGCAGGTTGACCCATGTGCGTTGCTGACGACCCACACACACGCAGGTTGACCCATGTGCGTCGCTGACGACCCCCACACACGCAGGTTGACCCATGTGCGTCGCTGACGACCCCCACACACGCAGCTTGACCCATGTGTGTCGCTGACGACCCACACACACACAGGTTGACCCATGTGTGTCGCTGACGACCCCCACACTCAGGTTGACCCATGTGCGTCGCTGACGACCCCCCCTCACTCAGGTTGACCCATGTGTGTCGCTGACGACCCACACACACTCAGGTTGACCCATGTGTGTCGCTGACAAGCACCTCACCTCGCGCAGCTGCCACAGTTGTGTGTCATTCCAGAATGATTTGTTATTAATGTTTCCATTTTTCTTAATGTTCTTATGACTTAGCACTTAAGCATTAAAGGGTTGTGGGTTAACGCGTCGGATCGCGTGCTGTGGGTCGGTCAACCAGACTCAACCAGTTGGTCTGTGTAAATTTAAGTACGTTTATTCAAACAATAAAATACATCTCAATAGGATAGAGTAGCTAAGGTTGTTGGGAGCCGGTCGGCCGAGCGGACAGCACACTGGACTTGTGATCCTGTGGTCCCGGGTTCGATCCCGGGCGCCAGCGAGAAACGATGGGCAGAGTTTCTTTCACCCTATGTCCTTGTTACCTAGCAGTAAAATAGGTACCAGGGAGTTACTCAGCTGTCACGGGCTGCTTCCTGGGGGAGGCCTGGTCGAGGACCGGGCCGCGGGGACACTAAAAAAAGCCCCGAAATCAACTCAAGATAACCTCAAGAAGATAACCCACCTTGGTCTGGGCAGAGACCGGGCCGCGACTGACTGTTTCCCCCCAAGCCTATCTATGAAGATAACAGCTAGGTAGACCTTAAGGATTAACGCCCTTGTAAATTACATTAATTCCAGGCCTTATGTTCGTTGGTAGCACGCTGAAGGACAAGACCACTATTATTAACGCTCAGTTTCTATAATATTTAACATGGAGGTTATCTTGAGATGATTTCGGGGCTTTTTAGTGTCCCCGCGGCCCGGTCCTCGACCAGGCCTCCACCCCCAGGAAGCAGCCCGTGACAGCTGACTAACACCCAGGTACCTATTTTACTGCTAGGTAACAGGGGCATAGGGTGAAAGAAACTTTGCCCAATGTTTCTCGCCGGCGCCTGGGATCGAACCCAGGACCACAGGATCACAAGTCCAGCGTGCTGTCCGCTCGGCCGACCGGCTCCCTAACACGGAACACAGTGTGATAGAATAAAGGCGCTCCTGCTACACTCACTACAACATAGATGCGAACAATAACTTCAATATCTATATAAAAGTAGATAGCCGAAAAAATATTGGTGATGTCATGCAAAAGTGATGTCATGCAAAAGTGATGTCATGCAAAAGTGATGTCATGCAAAAGTGATGTCATGCAAAAGTGATGTCATGCAAAAGTGACGGAGAGGTGGTGCTGCGGGAGGTGTGGACACGCTGGAAGCCGGAAGCCTGCAAGCCTCTTGTTGGTTTCGGGAATCAATATCCCCGTGCCCCGGTCTCTGATCAGGTCTCCTGGTTTGTCGTCTGGTGGAGCAGTCTGTTGGACGCCACTGCTCGCAGTCGTACGTATGAATCACCATTCATTATCCTTATTTCTCATCATTTTTCTTTTGTTTCAGTGGAATAATGCGGGATCGACCCGATGGGGTGCCTCCGGTGTGTTCTTGGTTATCCGATTGTTCTTACTGGGTACCGTCTGGTACCACCAGGCACCCGTTGGGTACCGTCTGGTACCACCAGGCACCCGTTGGGTACCGTCTGGTACCACCAGGCACCCGTTGGGTACCGTCTGGTACCACCAGGCACCCGGTGGGTACCGTCTGGTACCACCTGGCACCCGTTGGGTACCGTCTGGTACCACCAGGCACCCGTTGGGTACCGTCTGGTACCACCAGGCACCCGTTGGGTACCGTCTGGTACCACCTGGCACCCGTTGGGTACCGTCTGGTACCACCAGGCACCCGTTGGGTACCGTCTGGTACCACCTGGCACCCGTTGGGTACCGTCTGGTACCACCAGGCACCCGTTGGGTACCGTTCTGGTACCACCTGGCACCCGTTGGGTACCGTCTGGTACCACCAGGCACCCGTTGGGTACCGTCTGGTACCACCAGGCACCCGTTGGGTACCGTCTGGTACCACCAGGCACCCGTTGGGTACCGTCTGGTACCACCAGGCACCCGTTGGGTACCGTCTGGTACCACCAGGCACCCGTTGGGTACCGTCTGGTACCACCAGGCACCCGGTGGGTACCGTCTGGTACCACCTGGCACCCGTTGGGTACCGTCTGGTACCACCAGGCACCCGTTGGGTACCGTCTGGTACCACCAGGCACCCGTTGGGTACCGTCTGGTACCACCTGGCACCCGTTGGGTACCGTCTGGTACCACCAGGCACCCGTTGGGTACCGTCTGGTACCACCAGGCACCCGTTGGGTACCGTCTGGTACCACCAGGCACCCGTTGGGTACCGTCTGGTACCACCAGGCACCCGTTGGGTACCGTCTGGTACCACCAGGCACCCGTTGGTACCGTCTGGTACCACCAGGCACCCGTTGGGTACCGTCTGGTACCACCAGGCACCCGTTGGGTACCGTCTGGTACCACCAGGCACCCGTTGGGTACCGTCTGGTACCACCAGGCACCCGTTGGGTACCGTCTGGTACCACCATGGCACCCGTTGGGTACCGTCTGGTACCACCAGGCACTCGTTGGGTACCGTCTGGTACCACCCGGCACCCGTTGGGTACCGTCTGGTACCACCAGGCACCCGTTGGGTACCGTCTGGTACCACCAGGCACCCGTTGGGTACCGTCTGGTACCACCAGGCACCCGTTGGGTACCGTCTGGTACCACCTGGCACCCGTTGGGTACCGTCTGGTACCACCAGGCACTCGTTGGGTACCGTCTGGTACCACCAGGCACCCGTTGGGTACCGTCTGGTACCACCTGGCACCCGTTGGGTACCGTCTGGTACCACCAGGCACCCGTTGGGTACCGTCTGGTACCACCAGGCACCCGTTGGGTACCGTCTGGTACCCACCTGGCACCCGTTGGGTACCGATTGGTACCACCAGGCACCCGTTGGGTACCGTCTGGTACCACCTGGCACCCGTTGGGTACCGTCTGGTACCACCAGGCACCCGTTGGGTACCGTCTGGTACCACCAGGCACCCGTTGGGTACCGTCTGGTACCACCATGGCACCCGTTGGGTACCGTCCTGGTACCACCTGGCACCCGTTGGGTACCGTCTGGTACCACCTGGCACCCGTTGGGTACCGTCTGGTACCACCAGGCACCCGTTGGGTACCGTCTGGTACCACCAGGCACCCGTGGGTACAGTCTGGTACCACCAGGCACCCGTTGAGTACCGTCTGGTACCACCTAGGCACCCGTTGGGTACCGTCTGGTACCACCAGGCACCCGTTGGGTACCGTCTGGTACCACCAGGCACCCGTTGGGTACCGTCTGGTACCACCAGGCACCCGTTGGGTACCGTCTGGTACCACCAGGCACCCGTTGGGTACCGTCTGGTACCACCAGGCACCCGTTGGGTACCGTCTGGTACCACCAGGCACCCGTTGGGTACCGTCTGGTACCACCAGGCACCCGTTGGGTACCGTCTGGTACCACCAGGCACCCGTTGGGTACCGTCTGGTACCACCAGGCACCCGTTGGGTACCGTCTGGTACCACCTGGCACCCGTTGGGTACCGTCTGGTACCACCATGGCACCCGTTGGGCTACCGTCTGGTACCACCAGGCACCCGTTGGGTACCGTCTGGTACCACCAGGCACCCGTTGGGTACCGTCTGGTACCACCAGGCACCCGTTGGGTACCGTCTGGTACCACCAGGCACCCGTTGGGTACCGTCTGGTACCACCAGGCACCCGTTGGGTACCGTCTGGTACCACCAGGCACCCGTTGGGTACCGTCTGGTACCGCCAGGCACTCGTTGGGTACCGTCTGGTACCACCCGGCACCCGTTGGGTACCGTCTGGTACCACCAGGCACCCGTTGGGTACCGTCTGGTACCACCAGGCACCCGTTGGGTACCGTCTGGTACCACCAGGCACCCGTTGGGTACCGTCTGGTACCACCTGGCACCCGTTGGGTACCGTCTGGTACCACCAGGCACTCGTTGGGTACCGTCTGGTACCACCAGGCACCCGTTGGGTACCGTCTGGTACCACCTGGCACCCGTTGGGTACCGTCTGGTACCACCAGGCACCCGTTGGGTACCGTCTGGTACCACCAGGCACCCGTTGGGTACCGTCTGGTACCACCTGGCACCCGTTGGGTACCGATTGGTACCACCAGGCACCCGTTGGGTACCGTCTGGTACCACCTGGCACCCGTTGGGTACCGTCTGGTACCACCAGGCACCCGTTGGGTACCGTCTGGTACCACCAGGCACCCGTTGGGTACCGTCTGGTACCACCTGGCACCCGTTGGGTACCGTCTGGTACCACCTGGCACCCGTTGGGTACCGTCTGGTACCACCTGGCACCCGTTGGGTACCGTCTGGTACCACCAGGCACCCGTTGGGTACCGTCTGGTACCACCAGGCACCCGGTGGGTACAGTCTGGTACCACCAGGCACCCGTTGAGTACCGTCTGGTACCACCTGGCACCCGTTGAGTACCGTCTGGTACCACCAGGCACCCGTTGGGTACCGTCTGGTACCACCAGGCACCCGTTGGGTACCGTCTGGTACCACCAGGCACCCGTTGGGTACCGTCTGGTACCACCAGGCACCCGTTGGGTACCGTCTGGTACCACCAGGCACCCGTTGGGTACCGTCTGGTACCACCAGGCACCCGTTGGGTACCGTCTGGTACCACCAGGCACCCGTTGGGTACCGTCTGGTACCACCAGGCACCCGTTGGGTACCGTCTGGTACCACCAGGCACCCGTTGGGTACCGTCTGGTACCACCAGGCACCCGTTGGGTACCGTCTGGTACCACCAGGCACCCGTTGGGTACCGTCTGGTACCACCAGGCACCCGTTGGGTACCGTCTGGTACCACCAGGCACCCGTTGGGTACCGTCTGGTACCACCAGGCACCCGTTGGGTACCGTCTGGTACCACCAGGCACCCGTTGGGTACCGTCTGGTACCACCAGGCACCCGTTGGGTACCGTCTGGTACCACCAGGCACCCGTTGGGTACCGTCTGGTACCACCAGGCACACGTTGGGTACCGTCTGGTACCACCAGGCACCCGTTGGGTACCGTCTGGTACCACCAGGCACCCGTTGGGTACCGTCTGGTACCACCATGGCACCCGTTGGGTACCGTCTGGTACCACCAGGCACCCGTTGGGTACCGTCTGGTACCACCAGGCACCCGTTGGGTACCGTCTGGTACCACCAGGCACCCGTTGGGTACCGTCTGGTACCACCAGGCACCCGTTGGGTACCGTCTGGTACCACCAGGCACCCGTTGGGTACCGTCTGGTACCACCTGGCACCCGTTGGGTACCGTCTGGTACCACCAGGCACCCGTTGGGTACCGTCTGGTACCACCAGGCACCCGTTGGGTACCGTCTGGTACCACCTGGCACCCGTTGGGTACCGTCTGGTACCACCAGGCACCCGTTGGGTACCGTCTGGTACCACCTGGCACCCGTTGGGTACCGTCTGGTACCACCAGGCACCCGTTGGGTACCGTCTGGTACCACCAGGCACCCGTTGGGTACCGTCTGGTACCACCAGGCACCCGTTGAGTACCGTCTGGTACCACCAGGCACCCGTTGGGTACCGTCTGGTACCACCAGGCACCCGTTGGGTACCGTCTGGTACCACCAGGCACCCGTTGGGTACCGTCTGGTACCACCTGGCACCCGTTGGGTACCGTCTGGTACCACCAGGCACTCGTTGGGTACCGTCTGGTACCACCCGGCACCCGTTGGGTACCGTCTGGTACCACCAGGCACCCGTTGGGTACCGTCTGGTACCACCAGGCATCCGTTGGGTACCGTCTGGTACCACCAGGCACCCGTTGGGTACCGTCTGGTACCACCTGGCACCCGTTGGGTACCGTCTGGTACCACCAGGCACTCGTTGGGTACCGTCTGGTACCACCAGGCACCCGTTGGGTACCGTCTGGTACCACCTGGCACCCGTTGGGTACCGTCTGGTACCACCAGGCACCCGTTGGGTACCGTCTGGTACCACCAGGCACCCGTTGGGTACCGTCTGGTACCACCTGGCACCCGTTGGGTACCGTCTGGTACCACCAGGCACCCGTTGGGTACCGTCTGGTACCACCAGGCACCCGTTGGGTACCGTCTGGTACCACCAGGCACCCGTTGGGTACCGTCTGGTACCACCTGGCACCCGTTGGGTACCGTCTGGTACCACCTGGCACCCGTTGGGTACCGTCTGGTACCACCAGGCACCCGTTGGGTACCGTCTGGTACCACCAGGCACCCGGTGGGTACAGTCTGGTACCACCAGGCACCCGTTGGGTACCGTCTGGTACCACCAGGCACCCGTTGGGTACCGTCTGGTACCACCAGGCACCCGTTGGGTACCGTCTGGTACCACCAGGCACCCGTTGGGTACCGTCTGGTACCACCAGGCACCCGTTGGGTACCGTCTGGTACCACCAGGCACCCGTTGGGTACCGTCTGGTACCACCAGGCACCCGTTGGGTACCGTCTGGTACCACCTGGCACCCGTTGGGTACCGTCTGGTACCACCAGGCACCCGTTGGGTACCGTCTGGTACCACCAGGCACCCGTTGGGTACCGTCTGGTACCACCAGGCACCCGTTGGGTACCGTCTGGTACCACCAGGCACCCGTTGGGTACCGTCTGGTACCACCAGGCACCCGTTGGGTACCGTCTGGTACCACCAGGCACCCGTTGGGTACCGTCTGGTACCACCAGGCACCCGTTGGGTACCGTCTGGTACCACCAGGCACCCGTTGGGTACCGTCTGGTACCACCAGGCACCCGTTGGGTACCGTCTGGTACCACCAGGCACCCGTTGGGTACCGTCTGGTACCACCAGGCACCCGTTGGGTACCGTCTGGTACCACCAGGCACCCGGTGGGTACAGTCTGGTACCACCTGGCACCCCGCGTGTCCATCATCCTAAACATAGCCTGAGGTTTAACTCAAAAACCGCGCCCAATTAATCCAGTCCGACCTCACGATAAGACGAGCGTCAAATTTGAAGTGACTTGGCCTAAGTACTAACCCAGAGAGGTCACCTAACGTATCGAAAACAAAGTTAATTAGTCCATTAGTCTTCATTTCATTAGTCCGAGGAAATGTCAACATTGCCGTTTGTAATTTCACCGAATCGCGGGGATTTATATGTTGTGGTCTTTAGTCAAAACTTGAGTGGACTGGTTGAACAATTAGACATCAACAGACCCCAGAGGAAAAAGAAGGGACAGTCACCCAAAATCCCACACTGCAGTATCGACATCCCAACTGCAAGCATGCAAGCAAGGGCCGGAAAAGCAACACGTCCTCAAACTTTGTGAACGTCAAGTTAGACGCTTCCTTGTACTAATGAGCGTCGGCCTCGTTAAGTTTGGTGGGTTGGCACCCACGCCTATTGTTTATTCAAAGCACTTAAATTATATACGCTTGTCAGATCGTAAGAACAGGTTGCGTCACTGTCAATGGTGTTCAGAAACAGAAGTGCGCGACTTTCTGCAGAAAACTGTTGAATTGTGTGAGTAAGGCATTAATTCCCGTCCATGTTAATATATCGGCGTAACTCTTCCTGCCACTGTCAGGGGCCGGGATTATTGAAGCAAGCAACGCGACCATTTACGAAACCTGTAAATCTTTCAACAATCATGGCGGCTTGGTTTACATATGTTAAACAGTTTATGAGCTTACGAACGTCAAAATCAGTGGTTATTATTGTTGTAAACAATGATTTTCACCGAGTCATATTCAGTGTGTCATTTTCAGTTTTTTTCAGTGGACAATAGAACTTCAGTGATTTTGAGATCTTAAACTATTTAGTAAAAGCAAGCAAAGTCCCCTTGACTGATGAAAGATGTAGAGACTTCGTAAATTAGTGGCGTTACTTGCTTAGTTAATCCTAACCCCCATCAAGGTGATACGATACGAACTTGAATATTTTTGAGCGCTTTCGGATATATTTCAACGCATACCCTGAATACATTATGTTTATCGCGGTTTACACACAAAAATACACATTTGCGCATAAATACATGCACATGCTTTTAAATACAAACATTTATCCATTTATATAAATACATACATGAAAGATACCTGCTTGATATCATAAAGAATATTATAGAAAGATGTGTACATTGGTTTACTTGTGATGCGTGTGTAGTTGAGTGGTGGTGATGAAGGGCAGCTAAAGACTGTTCTTGCTGTCTACAGCCGTCATGACCTTGCTCGTATACCTTCATTTACATAAAACTGGTAAATTACCCCTTACCACAGCTTCCAAGATAAGGAAAAGATAAGGCGTGAACAGCAAGGGGGAGGCGGGAAGATTAACGAGAACTGGGATTTAAGGGAACGAAGGGAGAATAAAGTGGAACAGGAAGGTCAAGACGATATTAGCGGAAGGGAGGGAGGGAGGGAATTATCATTGTAAAGCGCCAAGCCATTACCGACTATATAGCACGGGGAAGGGGTCAGGATAAGGATTTGGGATTGGACGAGGGGGGGGGGGAAGGAATAGTGCCCACAAGGTCCCTGACCTTGGACGGTCAGGGATTGAACGCCGACCTGCATGAAGCAAGACCATCGCTCTACCGTCCAGCCCAAGTGATTAGGTCATAATAACGGGAGACGTGGAAGATTTGGAGACAGATTAAAACAGAACAGACTACAAAAATAAAGAACGAAGGGAAGAGGGCGAAGACACCATATGATAAACTAGTCATACTAGAAGATACGATTCTGGGTCTTGCAATTACCCAGGACCCATTACCTGCCACCATTATTATTTGTATGTTAAGTATATCATTGATCTTAACAGTCCCAATTATACTGATTGTTTATCCGCGTGTTTTAGTCCTTCCTGGAGGATACCTTGAGGTGCTTCCGGGGCTTAGCGTCTCCGCGGCCCGGTCGTCGACCAGGTCTCCTGGTTGCTGGACTGATCAACCAGGCTGTTGGACGCGGCTGCTCGCAGCCTGACGTATGAGTCACAGCCTGGTTGATCAGGTATTCTTCGGAGGTGTTTATCCTGTTCTCTCTTGAACACTGTGAGGGGTCGGCCAGTTATGTCCCTTATGTGTAGTGGAAGCGTGTTGAACAGTCTCGGGCCTCTGATGTTGATAGAGTTCTCTCTCAGAGTACCTGTTGCACCTCTGCTCTTCAACGGGGGTATTCTGCACATCCTGCCATGCCTTCTGTCCTCCCATAATTAAAATATATTAGTTAGGTTCTTCATGCTGTGCTGGAGTGGTGGTCAGCCCAAATCTGGAGACGACTGACAGACCCATGACTGACTGACTCATGAAGATTAGGCCACCCAAGAGGTGGCACGGGCATGAATAGCCCGTAAGTGGTAGACTTTTGGAGTGAATGGCATCTTTGGTCGTGAATAACTTTACAAATGTTTTAAGATTCAGTTGCTGGGAACAGAGAGTTCCAAGCAGCACGGGCTATGGTGAGCCCGTCGTATTCACCTGGCACCAGAGATGTGAGAGAGCACAAATCAAGGAGTATAACCCCCCCTCTCCACCTTTCCAAACACTCCCCCTCTCCTTATCTCACCTCTCCCCCTCATTGAAAATGGTGCGGCGTACCCCCTGGTGTTGAGAAGGGTGCGGGGACCCCCTGGTGTGTTGAGAAGGGTGCGGGGGACCCCCTGGTGTTGAGAAGGGTGCGGGGGACCCCCTGGTGTTGAGAAGGGTGCGGGGGACCCCCCTGGTGTTGAGAAGGGTGCGGGGGACCCCCCTGGTGTTGAGAAGGGTGCGGGGACCCCCTGTGTGTTGAGAAGGGTGCGGGGGACCCCCTGGTGTTGAGAAGGGTGCGGGGGACCCCCTGGTGTGTTGAAAAGGGTGCGGGGGACCCCCTGGTGTGTTGAAAAGGGTGCGGGGGACCCCCTGGTGTTGAGAAGGGTGCGGGGGACCCCCTGGTGTTGAGAAGGGTGCGGGGGACCCCCTGGTGTTGAGAAGGGTGCGGGGACCCCCTGGTGTGTTGAGAAGGGTGCGGGGGACCCCCCTGGTGTTGAGAAGGGTGCGGGGGACCCCCTGGTGTTGAGAAGGGTGCGGGGGACCCCCTGGTGTGTTGAGAAGGGTGCGGGGGACCCCCCTGGTGTTGAGAAGGGTGCGGGGGACCCCCTGGTGTTGAGAAGGGTGCGGGGGACCCCCTGGTGTTGAGAAGGGTGCGGGGGACCCCCTGGTGTTGAGAAGGGTGCGGGGGACCCCCTGGTGTTGAGAAGGGTGCGGGGGACCCCCCTGGTGTTGAGAAGGGTGCGGGGGACCCCCCTGGTGTTGAGAAGGGTGCGGGGGACCCCCCTGGTGTTGAGAAGGGTGCGGGGGAGCCCCCTGGTGTTGAGAAGGGTGCGGGGGACCCCCTGGTGTTGAGAAGGGTGCGGGGGACCCCCCTGGTGTTGAGAAGGGTGCGGGGGACCCCCCTGGTGTTGAGAAGGGTGCGGGGGACCCCCCTGGTGTTGAGAAGGGAGTGGAACTCTGGCGTTATAATGGGGGGGGGTTATCATCTCTGATACGAAGAGGAGTCAACCAATTTTGAATCGAGCTTGAGTGTGGGGAAGTCCCGGGAATCAGTGTTCCCGCAGCGTCAGTGTCTGGGCCTCCTGGTGGCGGCCCAGGGGCCGGATGGTGGGCCCAGGGGCCGGATGGGGGCCCCAGAGACCGGATGGGGGCCCCAGGGACCGGATGGGGGCCCCAGGGACCGGATGGGGGCCCCAGGGACCGGATGGGGGCCCCAGGGACCGGATGGGGGGCCCCAGGGACCGGATGAGGGCCCCAGGGACCGGATGGGGGCCCCAGGGACCGGATGGGGGCCCCAGGGACCGGATGGGGGCCCCAGGGACCGGATGGGGGCCCCAGGGACCGAATGGGGGCCCCAGGGACCGGATGGGGGCCCCAGGGACCGGATGGGGCCCCAGGGACCGGATGGGGGCCCCAGGGACCGGATGGGGGCCCCAGGGGCCAGAGAGCGACCCAGGGGCCGGTGTCATCAAGCAGTTACACAAGCACTTACGAATCTGGACATCTTTTCTGAACCTTTGGCGGCTTTGTTTACATTTAGAATTCATGAGACAAAGCCCCAGGAGGCTGTTTATAATAATATTTGACTGAGGAGTTTCCATGCTCTGAGCTATTTAATAACTAAAGAAAGCCGCCAAAGAGGGAAGAAATGTGTAGAGGTTCGTAAGTAAATGGGTAAATGTTTAATGTATTCTGGTCCAGGTGGCCAGGCTGTTGCTCGCCGCTACAGGCACCACAAGCTAGGAACCAAAGCCCGGTTCGTGTCGAGGAACCTCACGGAAGTATTTATCCACTTCCCTCTCTGTCACGAATTAATAAATCTTCAGCAGAGATATCACACACAAAAACATTTCTCTGTAAGATCAACTTCACTAAACTGGAGTCTCAGCCTCAGACTCACTCTCTCTCTCTCTCACTCTCTCTCTCTCTCTCTCTCTCTCTCTCTCTCCCTCCTCATCATCACACCGACTGAGTGTTCCAACGTTGCCATGTTCGTCTCTTTACACCACCAGGCCCTGCGTTATGTCCCTGTACATAAGCCATATGTAACCACTTACGAAACCTGTACATCTTTCCTTAATCGTGGTGGCTTTGATTACAGTTGTTAACAGGCCAGGAGTTGCGAAAGTTCACAACCCAATATTATTACTGTTATAAACCACCTCGTAGTGCTTTGGAGCCGAGAAACTGTTTAATTAAGAAAGTCTCCATAATTGAAGAAAGATGTACAGGTTTCGAAGTGGTTGAGTCTCTGCCAGCGCCGGGAATCGAACCCGGGTCACAGGATTACGAGTCCCGCGCGCTGTCCACTCAGCTACCAGACCCTCCCTCTGTGTGTGTGTGTGTGTGTGTGTGTGTGTGTGTGTGTGTGTGTGTGTGTGTGTGTGTGTGTGTGTGTGTGTGTGTGTGCGCGCGCGCGCGCGCGCGCGCGCATGACGCCTACGCCCCATGCTGTGTATGGTTGAGTGGGTCGTGGCGCCGCGTCGCAGGAGAGAGGAGAGGCAGGCCCGGGGAGCCAGCGAGCGTGTCTGGACGTAATGCCGTAATAATCCCCACACAAACAAAGCCATCACGTCAGGCGAGTCACCGTCAAGACTCAGCCAGCACAAACATCCTGCCTGGTTCAAGCAGCTGCCTCAACCCTAATTACTCGCATCCTATTGAATTATTAGACCAAGTGAACTTCATCAGAGAAAAATCCAGTTGACTAAAATGTGCAGGCAACGATGGTAGGCTTTCCTCGTGTTCATGAACATGTCTAGTGAACTGAACAGCCCGGCTACTTATTTACGTTTATGTACGGACATGTAACATGGGAGTGCCTGCTAGTTTTTTTTTCAATAATTCCAAACAAATTAATTAAAGGTTGCGGGTTTTTTTCCTGTGTGTGGTGATCCTATCGTCCATGTACACGTATCCATACACCTGACCATGGCACTCCTTACCTTCCCTCACAACTGAGATGGAAGCACCTGGCTAATGCAGTAATATCATAAAGAATACCAGGAAGTAGCCTAAATGAACAAGCAAATGCAAATGACCTGCTACGGATGTGTGACAGGTTTGCCTTAAAACAGCAAATAGTAGAACCAACTAGGAAGGAGAACACGCTGGACCTCATTTTCACTAGTAATGATGAATTGATCAGGAACATAATGACTACAAATACCTGTTACTCAGATCACAACTTAATTGAGGTTCATACAAGCATGGGGAGTAGACCTGCACAACCAGTCCCGAATCTCAGTAGAAGAGAATTCAGCAAATTCAATATAAATTTCAATAATAAACAAATAAGCTTGGAGCACATAAACCAAGACTTCACAGAAATAAGCTGGGATGAATTAGAAATTGCAAACATGAACCAGTGCCCGAAAAAAAAATAAACTCAGTAGCACTAGAAATATGCTCAAGCCGCATACCCCTACGAAAAAAACAGGAAGAGATGCAGATTGGAACAGAAACTGCGTTCCCTCTATAGGCGAAGAAAACGAATCGCAGAAGAACTTGAGTCGCACCTTATCTCAAGAACGACGAAGAAGGCTAGGTAGAAAAATAGAAACAATTGAACTAAAGCTTCAAGAATCATACAAAACCCAGGAGATGCAAAGAGAGCAAAATGAAATTAGTGAAAGAGAGAAATACGAAATACTTTTTCTCCTATGCAAAATCAAGATCAAAAACCACATCTAGTATCGGGCCCCTGCGAAAGAGAGATGAAACATCCACTGATGACAACAAAGAAATGAGCGAAATACTGAGGAATCAATATGACTGTTTTCAGCGAGCCACTAAACACACTAAAGATTGATAACCCAAATGAATTTTTCATGGATGTGATGCCAACATCAAATCATATATCAGATGTCACCCTGTCCCCACTGAATTTTGAAGAAGCCATAAACAGTATGCCTATGCACTCTGCACCAGGCTCTGATTCTTGGAACTCCATATTCATCAAGAACTGTAAAAAACAACTATCGCAGGCCCTTCACATTCTTTGGAGACAGAGCCTAGATACTGGCGTTATCCCTGACATACTAAAAACAGCAGAGATAGCACCACTCCATAATGGAGAAAATAAGGCAGAGGCAAAAAATTATAGACCGATAGCACAAACCTCACACACATGATGAAAAATCTTTGAGAGAGAGCTACGAAGTAAGATCACAAAATATATGGAATCCCGGCATCTCCATAACCCTAGACAACATGGTCTCAGAACTGGGCGCTCATGCCATTCACAATTGCTGGACCACTATGATATGGCATTAGATGTCATGGGGACAAACAAAACGCTGATGTAATTCACAGATTTCGCAAAAACCTTCGACAGATGTGACCATGGTGTTATTGTACATAAAATGCGTTCAAAAGAAATTACCGGAAAAATAGGCTGATGGACCTACAATTTCCTGACCAACAGAACCCAATGTGTAATAGTCAACAAAATAAAATCCGGACCATCAACCGTGAAGAGCTCAGTCCCCCAGGGTACTGTACTGGCTCCAGTACTTTTCGCATCCTCATATCGGACATCGATAAGGACACAATCTATCATACTGTATCATCCTTAGCAGAGGACACTAGGATTTTAATGAGAGTAGACAACATAGAGGACACGGTAAATCTCCAATCAGATGTAAATCAGGTCTTTCTATGGGCTACAGAAAATAATATGGTGTTTAACGAAGATAATTTCTAGCTCATGCTGCTACGGACAAAATGAAAATATAAAAACGGAAACCACTTATTATTATTAACATCTTTATTGACAAAATTAATTACAATTTTGCCTAATCTGAGGATTTTGATAGTCTTATTAAAGTGAGGATAATGCTGGTATTCACTGTCACGCAGGACAGAGGGTCATACATAAGACAATAGGTCTAAACTGTAGGCTGAAGCATATATATATCATGGTTACAATCAATGTTTTAATGTATGGATATGTGAAAACAACTTTCTACTGTGCACTGCCACACAAGGGCAGGGATGGGTTCATAAGTGATGCAGCTTAGAAGTAATATAAATACAAATTGTTCTTCATTCTTTAAAATGGACAAGCAAATAGAACCAGTGAAGAGCAGATGTGCCATAGGCACAATCAGAGAACACTGAATAAACATCAGAGGTCCGCGGTTGTTCAACATCCCTCCCAGCGAGTATAAGAAATATTCCCGGAACAACCGTGGACATCTTCAAGAGAAACCTAGATTGTTTTCTAAAAAAAAAAGTGCCTGACCAACCGGGCTGTGGTGGGTATGTGGGCCTGCGGGCCGCTCCAAGCAACATCCTAGTGGATCAAGCTCTCACAAGTCAATCCTGGCCTTGGGTCGGGCTTGGGGGAGTAGAAGGACTCCCAGAACCCCATCAATCCAGATATCAAACAGGGAGGTAAAGCTGGAGAAATTGCTGACCTGGAGAGCGTGTAGAGATCCTTTACTGCTAGAATCCACTCAGTAAAACATCTAAACTATTGAGACCGACTAAAATGCCTAAATCTGTATTCTTTTGAGCGCAGACATGAGATACACATAATAATTTACACGTGGAAAATAGTAGAGGGGCTGGTCCCAAATCTGCACACAGAAATAACATCACATGAGACCAGAAGGCATGGCAGGATGTGCAGAATACCCCCGTTGAAGAGCAGAGGTGCAACAGGTACTCTGAGAGAGAACTCTATCAACATCAGAGGCCCGAGACTGTTCAACACGCTTCCACTACACATAAGGGGACATAACTGGCCGACCCCTCACAGTGTTCAAGGAGAGAACTGGATAAGCACCTCCAAAGGATACCTGAGCAACCAGGCTGTGACTCATACGTCAGGCTGCGAGCAGCCGCCTGGTTACCTACTTGATGGCGTTCATGGGAGTTCTTCTACTCCCCAAGCCCGGCCCGAGACCAGGATTGACTTGTGAGAGTTTGGTCCACCAGGCTGTTGCTTGGAGCGGCCCGCAGGCCCACATATCCACCAAAGCCCGGTTGGTCCGGCACTCCTTGGAGAAAAGTTTCTCTTAAAGATGTCCACTGTTCCGGCGTTGACCAGTCCAGCAACCCGGGGGGGGGGGGGCCTGGTCCAGGACCGGGCCGCGGGGACGCTAAGCCCCGAAATCATCTCAAGGTAACCTCAAGGTAACAATTAGTGATGGGACGAATCAGTATCGGAATCGAGCGAAATTTCATGGATTACGATTCTTAAATCGATTCTTTAACATTTAATAACTAAATTATTTTGTATTTCCAGGTAATAATTAAAATTATTTAAATTATGATCAACAATCATGAAACCCAAAAGTTTCATTTTACCATTGCAATGTAATTTTATTTGCAAAAAGGATTATAGCTAAAAAGGAAATAGCTACGCTGTAATTGAGCCAGTGTTGAAGTGATATACAATAAAATTTAATTTTATTGTATAAAATACATTGTATATTATATTGCATATTATAATTATCTTTACCATGCTCATAATGGCAAGCATTCATTTGTCCAAACTAAACCTAAAATTCGAAATGTTTCAGAAAAAATAAATATCAAACTATATTTTTTAAAAGAATCGGAACCGATAATCGCATCGGAATCGAGACTATTTAGTGGAATCATCAACGGTCCAGGAATCTTTAGACATGTGAGTATCGTCCCATCACCAGTACTGACAGTCGGCCGCCCAGGCCCAACCAATGATGACCTGTGACATGTGAAGGTCGGCCCATTACTCCAGGGAGCGACAACCACTTATTTTGACGAATCGAAACGTAAAAGACAAAGCCGCCGGCGCATTAATATTGGCAGCGTAGGAACCCATATAACTATATTGAGGGGTTATCTTGAAATGCTTTCGGGGCTTAGCGTCCTCGCGGCCCCGAAACGAAAAAAAGGACGGAACACGAAACTATGGGTATTAATTGGATATGAGAGCATAAGAATGGAAGTAACTGCCGAGGGTCTATCAGCTCTATCTGTCGATAGAAACAGCGATAGCAGGAGACTCGACATCAGCGAGGCACTACACATCAAA